>NC_090654.1:277028123-277203123 GCF_040937935.1 Hyperolius riggenbachi
TCGGGGTGGGGGGGGGGGGGGCAGGTTAAAGAAAGTCTTTAAAAAAGTTTAACTCACCTGGGGCTTCATGCAGCCCCCTGAAGTCACCCTGTCCCTCCAGCCAGCAGTGGCGACCCCCTCAAAACTGGCCGGCCCCATGCTTCCTCACCGCGCTCCCGCTCCTGGCAGCATTTACTGTGACCATGCACAGTAAAGGAGAATCGCTACTGCGCATGCACATAACACTATCAGCAACGGTAGTGGGATCCGGGTGCGCGGCTCGGGCCCACGCATGTGCAGTAGCCTGCAACTGGCCCCAACCGCTCAGGTTTGAAGGGCTCCCTGCTGCTGGCTGGAGAGTTGTGGACACAGAATGACCACAGGGGGCTGCGAGAAGCCCCAGGTAAATGAATCTGCTTTTTCTTTTTTTTTTTACTTAAAGCGGACCTGAACTTAGAACTTCCTCTCTGCTCTAAAATATAATCAAAAGCATAACTTTTAAAGAAAAACATTTCTGTGTTACAGCTGATACAAATCCTGAAATAAATCTGCAGTTTGTCTACTTCCTGCTTTCATGGAAGCAGACATAGGGTTAACATCCTGTGTTTACAAATTAGCTGCTCTGCCATGGCAGAAGAGATTCCTGAGGGAGTTCAGCAGGACTGCCAGGCAACTGGTATTGATTAAAGGAAAATGAATATGGCAGCCAGCTTCCGATCCATATCCCTGTTGTCCATGAGATGAGATGTTACAGCGGGCCTGAACTAAGAATTTCCTCTCTGCTCTAAAGTATAAGCAACAGCATAACAACCTTTAAAGAAAAACATTTCTTTGTTACAGCTGATACAAATCCTGCAATACATCTGCAGTGTGTCTACTTCCTGCTTTCACGGAAGCAAACCTATTGTTAACATCCTGTGTTTACCAACACTGCATGGCAGAGGTGATTCTTGAGCTAAGAGATCAAATTACGGTTGTGATTAGTCACAGATGAGGGGGAATTAGACAGGCTAAACTCTCTAAATACATACAGGGTGCATTTCTCTCTGTTTTCCTTCTGTCCTGTATAAGAGTTCAGGTCCACTTTAAATAACCCTTTAATCCTGACCGGGGGACCCCCTTGTAGCTAGGCGGGCCCTTTGTGTTTCCCGTGAGCCCCCCGGGTGCGCAGAAGGTTTCTGGAGATGCCACCATATGCCCCGGTGCTGTTTGGTTTTTGCTACGCTGTATCACATGACTGGTTCACTTTTAAATAAGCCAGCGTTTGCGCTCGCAGCGAGGGACGCCGGCTAATTAAGAAATGATTTCTATAAATATTTAAACATTCCTGCTGTATGTAGATGGCGGCGGAGAGAGTAAGAGAGCGCAGATGAGGCTTCGGCGTGTTTTTCCAGAGATGTGCGGAGGGGAGACACGCTCGGAATACATCAGGAAAATTACCGCGTGTCAGGTGGTGGCAGCGCCGGGGAAAAGCACAGCTGCAGATATCATACAGTCAGTGCCGAATATAGAGAGAATACGTTCCCACGTAGCGCCACTACAAAGGACTTCTCTAAAGGACTTCTCTAATTATAAATTCACAAGCGCTGGCGATTTATGGGGTGATTTTGAACGCAGAGCGATTTCGGCTTAGAAAAGAGTTTTTCCAAGCGCTTTTGCTGAGCGATTGATTCTTTACTTCCTGGTGTCAGTCAGGAAGTGAACTCTATAACCTGGAAATGAATAGATACATAGGGGTTGATTCACAAAGGTTACTTATTTTTCACCTTAACTGTAAGGAGTGCTAATGCAGGAGATAAACAAATAAGGAGAAATAATTCATGAGATAAATAGATAATGAGAGCAGGGGAGGACTGGGACCTTTTGGCCTGGAGGGAAAACACAAACTAGAGGCCCAGTTGCACGGCAGCCCCAGCCCAAATGACGTCACATGCGCCCCACATGCTATATACCTATAGTCATGTGGTCGCCAATGCAGAAAAACTTCAAGAATACTAGAGGGACAACATGACAGGTAAAGTATAAATGCACAGGCACCGTGGGGCACATATTACATTTTAAGGGACAACGGCCATGGTTTCCATCGCGTTCATAGTTTATTATTGCACTTCACAACCACATCGGCCTGAGATTTCCCAGCATCTCAGATTGAACTACTTTCCACCCGAAATAAGTCAAATTGTTGATTGAGCATGCTTGTGGCGGCACAGATTTTCATCCGATTGGATAATAATGATTGATGAGGTTGGTGGATCGGCCAGCCCTAAATCATTAAATGAGAAGCAGCCTGGGGGGAAATCTCCCCCCTTCCCCCCTGGCCAGTCCTCCCCTGAATGAGAGCAAAACCATGAGTTATGTCAAATAAAGAGAGCTAAACCACGAGTTATGTCAAATAAGGAGAGCTAAACCATGAGTTATGTCAAATAAAGAGAGCTAAACCATGAGTTATGTCAAATAAGAAGAGCTAAACCATGAGTTATGTCAAATAAGGGGAGCTAAACCATGAGTTATGTCAAATAAGGAGCGCTAAACCATGAGCTATGTCAAATAAGGAGTGCTAAACCATGAGTTATGTCAAATAAGGAGCGCTAAACCATGAGTTATGTCAAATAAGGAGAGCTAAACCATGAGTTATGTCAAATAAGGAGCGCTAATCCATGAGTTATGTCAAATAAGGAGAGCTAAAGTATGAGTTATGTCAAATAAGGAGAGCTAAACCATGAGTTATGTCAAATAAGGAGAGCTAAACCATGAGTTATGTCAAATAAGGAAGACTAAACCATGAGTTATGTCAAAAAAGGAGAGCTAAACCATGAGTTATGTCAAAAAAGGAGAGCTAAACCATGATTTATGTCAAATAAGGAGAGCTAAACCATGAGTTATGTCAAATAAGGAGAGCTAAACCATGAGTTATGTCAAATAAGGAGCGCTAAACCATGAGCTATGTCAAATAAGGAGAGCTAAACCATGAGTTATGTCAAATAAGGAGTGCTAAACCATGAGTTATGTCAAATAAGGAGTGCTAAACCATGAGCTATGTCAAATAAGGAGAGCTAAACCATGAGTTATGTCAAATAAGGAGAGCTAAACCATGAGTTATGTCAAATAAGGAGTGCTAAACCATGAGTTATGTCAAATAAGGAAGACTAAACCATGAGTTATGTCAATAAAGGAGAGCTAAACCATGAGTTATGTCAAATAAGGAGAGCTAAACCATGAGTTATGTCAAATAAGGAGAGCTAAACCATGAGTTATGTCAAATAAGGAGAGCTAAACCATGAGTTATGTCAAATAAGAAGAGCTAAACCATGAGTTATGTCAAATAAGGAGAGCTAAACCATGAGTTATGTCAAATAAGGAGAGCTAAACCATGAGTTATGCCAAATAAGGAGAGCTAAACCGTGAGTTATGTCAAATAAGGAGAGCTAAACCGTGAGTTATGTCAAATAAGGAGAGCTAAACCGTGAGTTATGTCAAATAAGGAGAGCTAAACCATGAGTTATGTCAAATAAGGAGAGCTAAACTATAAGTTATGTAAGGAGCGCTAATCCATGAGTTATGTCAAATAAGGAGAGCTAAACCATGAGTTATGTGAAGTAAGGAGAGCTAAACCGTGAGTTATGTCAAATAAGGAGAGCTAAACCGTGAGTTATGTCAAATAAGGAGCGCTAAACCGTGAGTTATGTCAAATAAGGAGATCTAAACCATGAGTTATGTCAAATAAGGAGAGCTAAACCATGAGTTATGTCAAATAAGGAGAGCTAAACCATGAGTTATGTCAAATAAGGAGAGCTAAACCATGAGTTATGCCAAATAAGGAGAGCTAATTGAGTTATGTCAAATAAGGATTTTTTGCAAGCGCTTTGCGATTTCCCTGCCATTGGGCCAAACGCTCAGAAAATGGTACAGGTAGCGCGCTGTCATAGGAAATCACTACTCACGCACTTTTAGAGCGATTTGCAAAATTGCCAGTGCTTAAAAAAATCAGCAATTGCTGATAGTGTGAACAAGCCCTGAAGTTGGCCATACATGCATAGATTACCACCCAATGTGGCGAAACAATTGATTCCTCTCTGATCTGAACCTGATCAGAGAGAGATATATTACTACCACATACAGCACATCGATTTTAAAAAGAAATATGGAAGATGCCATATCTATTTGCTTTTAAACAATACCAGTTGCCTGGCAGCCCTGCTGATTTTTTTGGTCAGTAAGGTCTAAATCGCACACCTGAAACAAGCATGCAGCTAATCTTGTCAGAGTTGTCCTAGACACCTGATGTGCATGCTTGTTCAGGGGCTATGGCTAAGTATTCTGCTAGGTAGACACCATACAATTTTCTGGCAGATTTACCTGACAGATCAATTATTTCCCACATGTCTGATCAGAATTTTGATCGATTTTCTGATCAATTTTCCCATGGATTTCCATAGAAGTGAACGGAAATCGATCGGAAAATCGATTGAAATTCAGATCAGACATTTTGGAAATAATCAATCTGAGAGGTAAATCTGCCAGAAAATTGTATGGTGTGTACCTAGCATTAGAGGCAGAGGATCAGCAGGACAGCCAGGTAATCTGCATTGTGTAACAGGAAATAAGCATGTCAGTCTCACCTAGGGTTCCCTTTTTATGCTGGCAATACACCATGACATTTTTTGGCAGATAGATGGTTCAATCATTTCTGACGTGTCCGATCTTATTTTCGATCATTTTTCTGATTGATTTTTCATATAAGTCAATGGAAATTGATTAGAAAATCGATCGGACAGTAAATCTGCTGAAAAATCTCATTGTGTATTCCCAGCTTTATAGATTTTTCCACGGAATGTATTGAAAATCGATCGAACTGCTAAATACAGTGTACTGCTATGGGATGTCGATCTACTGCCGCTCCCCTGCCCCCCAATTGATTGAGATTTTTTTTTTTATCTGGTCAGATTGATCAGTTTCATACATTTTCTAAATCATGATCGAGTAATCGGATCTGCCAGCAATCAAGCAGGAATATCGATTGGTATATGTCCTGCTTTACTTCTTGTGACCCAACTTCTACTAGCCTGATTTGTATGGGGCCGTGCCTAAGGCTGGTTTTACACCTGGGCAGTGCGTTTGTGGTGTGCTGCTCCACCCCCCGTCGCAAAACGTCATTCATGTGACCCTGCGGCAGAGTGCGCCATGGGGGTCATATGCATAGCGCCGCCCCCTTGCACGCCCCTCGTTGCTTGCCATACCCCCTGTTGGACTGGAAGTAAGTCACTGGGATTCCAAGGTTTTCCTGTCGTTTCACACATGTGCGCTGCACCGCCCCTGCCAACATATTTTAACCACTTTATCCACCACTACAGTATATCTACATCCTCAGTGACTTCATCTCAGCCACAAGTCAGTAGATATAAGTCTTGTAGCAGAAGCAGTGCTGTGCAGGATTGGGCTCGCTCCTGTGCACATTTCTGGCACTATCTGATGCAGCACTAATTGGTGAATGGGAATATATGTTTCCTGAGCTAATGAGATTCATTTTTACCATTAAAAATACTTTTAATTTCTCAGCTCATAGTGAAAAATACACTCTGTAGCATTATTTCAGAATCAAATATCTTCACCATAAATTGTGACAGGAACATAATCTCAGGGCTCGTTTCCACTATAGCGAATCTGCATGCGGGCACTGCACGCGGATTCGCATAGGCAATGTAAGTGGATGGGGCTGTTTCCACTTGTGCGGCTGCGGCAGCGTTTTTTGGTGCGGCAGAAATCTGCTTGGCAGGGCCGTCAGATTTTGCATGCAGAACGAATGTGCGCGAATCGCCGCTAATGTAACTAATAGGGAAATCGCATGCGGGGTGACCATGCGGTTTTTGACGCGAAATCGCATGCGATTTCGCATAGGTATTAATGTTCATTTTCACAGGCAGTGACATTGTTAAATTCGCATACAGCCTTACCTATGCGGAATCGCATGCGAAATCGCGGCAAAAACGCATGCGGAATCGCACCCGCATGCGATTTCGTCCGCGGTGGAATGCAGGCGATTCCGCACCGCACTAGTGGAAACGAGCCCTAAAGGTGGCCACACACCATACAATTTTATAAATATCTGTTCAATTTAAGAATTGCAATCAATTTTTCTGACTGATTGTAACATTTCAAAAATATGACCAATGTACCACACACCTATGTTCAATTTTTCCCCCAATTATGATAAAAATGATTGGAAACTCAGAGAAAATTGCTAGGGTGTGTATAGTAATAAATTAACAATCCAACACACACCATACAATCTTTAGTAGAAATTGAAGAGAAATATCTGGCATTCCGGATCGATTTAAATCGAAAAAAAGGGGAAATCCGATCGGATTTTTCAGTCGAATGAAAAAAAAGCTTTTGATTTTTTCGAGAGATACGATCGTTTTTATCGAATTACTGTAAAATCGGATCATTTTATTGTATCGTGTGTGGCCACCTTTAGTTTTGTGATAAGCAGTAAGAATAGCCAAACAAAATTCTTGTTTTTTATCTACAGTAGCACTTTTTATTTTTAAACTGAAATTGGTAAAATTGAGAAATAATGTGTTTTTTTTCTTTTTTATTCCTTGTTTTCCCATTAAAATTCATAGAAAACAAAATTGTTCGAGGGAAAAATGGCATACAATGAAAGCCTAGTTTGCCTTGAAAAAAACAATATATATATTTCACTTCAGTCATAAGTAGGGATAAAGTTATTTCTGATTAAATAAGGACATTGCTAAACTGTCAAAACTGCTCTGGTCCATAAGTGGGAAACAAGGTCTGGATGCGAAGTGATGCGAAGTGGTTAAAATTTCTGCGTCGCCCATTGACTTACATTACTTCCGCCGCCGCGTTGCCATAGAAGTCCTCCAGTAATGCCCTGTTGATTTTGCATGTGGCTCGGCGGCCAATCAGGCACTTCTGGCGCAATGCGATGCGGTAAGTGAGCTAGGCCCCATTGCATTGTCATTGCATTACCCTGCGCTAAAACAGGGTAACACAACGCACATTTGCAAGGCAAGTTTAAAAGCCAATTGTCTATAGAATAGATGAACGATTCCTCAGTTCCTTCCCTACCTGGTATCCTACCCGCTACTCCTGTGGCCGATCGGTTACTGGTAACGCATTGTGTGCCTTATTACCGACACTTTCTACCATGGCCGTGGAGTCGGTACAAAAAACATCCAACTCCTCAATTTATGAAACCTCCGACTCCGCCTCCAGGTACCCAAAATTTATCCAACCTCGACTCCGACACCTTAGTCTAATTTTTACAAAGGCTATGGATTTGGTTCAAAAATCATCTGACTCTGACTCCGACTCCTCAGTTTATTGAAACCTCCAACTCTGACTCCAGGTACCCAAAATTGCTCCGACTCCTTGACTCCGACTCCACAGCCCTGCTTTCTACAGGCGTCTTTTAGCCCCCTGCTGATCCCCGCACCCAAATCACCTGCTTTGGCAAACAAGGCCTATGAGTTGTCGCTGAATGGAGAATACGCATAGTAATTATAATAATAATGGCATTATTCATGGGGGGTAGTCTGGCGTTGATGTGGAGCATTTATCAGTACATAATTACACTGATCTTTAATGCCAGGTACACACTATGCAATTTCCCGTCAGATTGACGCATCAAATCAATCATTTCCAACAGGTCCAATCAGATTTCCGATCGTTTTTCTTATCAATTTTCCTATCACTTCTGTCAAAAACAAAATCGATCAGAAAAACAAATGGAAATCAGATTAGACCCGTTGGAAATCATTGATTCGATCCTTCGACATGACAGGAGATTGCATGGTGTGTATCAGGCTTTAAAGCTGTTTAACCCACATATTGCAGACGAGAGCTGTGATCACCCTGCGCGTCTCCTACGCACAGCCTCCCACCAGTCGCTCCTCATCCCCAGCTGTGTGACTTGAGTCACCTGTCACACCTGCAGTGACACACGGCCTGTCAGGACTCCACGCCCAGTTCTGCCACCAGGCAGGTGCAGCCGGCATGCACACACTGCCTGTCAGGACCCCGCGCCACGCCCAGTTCTGCCACCAGGCAGGTGCAGCCGGCATGCACACACTGCTTGTCAGGACTCTGCGCCACGCCCAGTTCTGCCACCAGGCAGGTGCAGCCAGCGCTCACACACAGCTTGTCAGGACTCCCCGCCACGCCCAGTTCTGCCACCAGGCAGGTGCAGCCAGCGCTCACACACAGCTTGTCAGGACTCCCCGCCACGCCCAGTTCTGCCACTAGGCAGGTGCAGCCAGCGGTTACATACAGCCTGTCAGGACTCTGCGCCACGCCCAGTTCTGCCACCAGGTAGGTGCAGCCGGCATGCACACACAGCCTGTCAGGACTCCACCCCACGCCCAGTTCTGCCACCAGGCAGGTGCAGCCGGCATGCACACACTGCTTGTCAGGACTCTGCGCCACGCCCAGTTCTGCCACCAGGCAGGTGCAGCCAGCGGTCACACACAGCTTGTCAGGACTACGCGCCACGCCCAGTTCTGCCACCAGGCAGGTGCAGCCAGCGGTTACATACAGCCTGTCAGGACTCCGCGCCACGACCAGTTCTGCCACCAGGTAGGTGCAGCCGGCATGCACACACAGCCTGTCAGGACTCCACGCCACGCCCAGTTCTGCCACGAGGCAGGTGCAGCCGGCATGCACACACTGCCTGTCAGGACCCCGCGCCATGCCCAGTTCTGCCACCAGGCAGGTGCAGCCAGCGGTCACACACTGCTTGTCAGGACTCCGCGCCACGCCCAGTTCTGCCACCAGGCAGGTGCAGCCAGTGGTCACACACAGCTTGTCAGGACTCCGCGCCACGCCCAGTTCTGCCACCAGGCAGGTGCAGCCAGCGGTTACATACAGCCTGTCAGGACTCCGCGCCACGACCAGTTCTGCCACCAGGTAGGTGCAGCCGGCATGCACACACAGCCTGTCAGGACTCCACGCCACGCCCAGTTCTGCCACGAGGCAAGTGCAGCCGGCATGCACACACTGCCTGTCAGGACCCCATGCCATGCCCAGTTCTGCCACCAGGCAGGTGCAGCCAGCGGTCACACACTGCTTGTCAGGACTCCGCGCCACGCCCAGTTCTGCCACTAGGCAGGTGCAGCCAGCGGTCACACACTGTCTGTCAGGACTCCGCGCCACGCCCAGTTCTGCCACCAGGCAGGTGCAGCCAGCGGTCACACATGGCCTGTCAGGACTCCACGCCACGCCCAGTTCTGCCACCAGGCAGGTGCAGCCACCGCTGCACACCTCTATTTCTTAAAGCTGTAGTTCTTGGGAAATCTGATACATCCTGTTTTGGTTCCCCCCTTTGTGAGGCACACCATCTGTCTCAGGCAGATTGTTCTGTTATGCAGAAGGAGAGCGTGTACAGCGCCTTGTGGCAATCTCAGAGTTAATGAGTTGCTTAGCGCAGCCTCCTGCACTAAAACGCTGCCAGTCTATTGAGGCCAGAGGTGGCTCCTCATTCAGGGCGGTAAAGCTAAAGGTGGCCATACATCTATCGAAATTGGCGGCGGATTGACCACTCAGTTTGATAATCATCGCATCAGATGAAAATCGCTGCCACCAAGTGCATGCCCAATCGACGATGCAACCAATTTCGGGCCGAGCATGTCGATCAGACAATGCTGCAAGATGTCGGGCTGTCATGGTCGATCAGGTGCGCGGCGGCAATGGTGAGCGACATCGGGACGATCGGCACCGAGACGAGCAACGAACGCAACGAAACCCTCTGGCGTTGTCCCCCTCCCATGTCAAATGTACCCACGATGCCCCGTGCAGTATACATCACCTGTCCATGTCCGCCGCTGGCTCCGTCCTCCGACCATACACACGCCCATCTATACAACTGCAACCACGTGTGGCGTGCGTATGAACGGAGCCCGGAACCAGTGGCGGACAAAGACAGGTGAAGTATAAAGCACCGGGGTATGGGGGGGGGGGCACTTCTGATATTAGGGGTGAGCTGTTGCCCACTTGTTTTAATTTACAGCAGAGGTCCACCTTAAAGAGAAACTCCGACCAAGAATTGAACTTTATCCCAATCAGTAGCTGATACCCACTTTTACATGAAAAATATAATGATTTTCACAAACAGACCATCAGGGGGCGCTGTATGACTGATTTTGTGCTGAAACCCCTCCCACAAGAGGCTCTGGTACCGTACGGTACTCTGGGCAAACTGCCACAATGTAACAATGACACACACAGGAAATGGCTGTTTATAGCTGTCTGTTAAAGCCAGAACAGCTACATAATCTGCCCACAGTAACAATGTCACCATGTAATACATGTCAGAATGTGAATCTGGGAGAGGAAAGATTTAACAATGAGCAAACTCTGACTAAATCATGTATACATAATTATTGTAAAAATTAAGCACCTTTTTATATTAAATTATTTTCACTGGAGTTCCTCTTTAAAGGAAATCTTAAGGCAAAATAAAAGATGAGTTTAACTTGCCTGGGGCTTCTTGCATCCTCCTGGAGTCCTCCTATGCCCACAGCGTCCGTCCAAGTCCCTCCTCCTGGAGTCCTCCTATGCCCACAGCGTCCGTCCAAGTCCCTCCGGCCAGCAGTGACGGCCCCGGAAAGCTGGATGGCCACACGCCTCCTTACCGCGCTCTCACGGCCGGAAGGGTTCTGCCCGTGCACAGTACGCAAAACTCAGTACTGCACATGCGCCACGGGAGCGTGATCGGGGTGCGCGTGGCTCGGGCCCGAGCATGAGCAGTAGCCACTGACTGGCGGTGACCGGCCAGCTTTGCGGTGGGTCGCCACTGCTTGCCGGACGGACAGTGCGGGCACAGGAGGACTCCAGGGGGCTGAAAGAAGCCCCAGACAAGTTAAACTCATTTTTTATTTAGAAAGACTGAAGCGAACAAAAATTTCTATTTTTACCTGGTAGTTAGCTTCAGTACTCTCAGTAGAGGTAAACCGCCGCATCCCCGAGCCAAAACGAGGGCTTTAGATGCCCCAAATCCCCGGGGGGCAATCGCTTCCTGAAAGAGGCAGAGCTTCCTGCTGTAGCTCTGCCTCTACTGATGTCAATCGCTGCGGATCTCCACCTCTCCCCGCCCCTCTTCACAGGGGGGAGAGGCGGAGATCCGCACGGCGATTGACAGCTCAAAGCTCTGCCTCCCCGGGCAGCAAAATCCACAACCAAGAAAGTCGTGGGATTTTGCGCCGGGATTTGGGGGGTCTAAAACCCTCGTTTTGGCTCGGGGTCGGGGATGAGGCGGTTTACTTCTACTGAGACTACTGAACTGAACTATGAGTTAAAAATGGCAATTTTTGTTCGCTTCGGAGTCTCTTTAAGTAACCCTTTAAAGAGACTCTGTAACAACATTTTCATCCTTATTTCTTCTATCCTATAAGTTCCTATACATGTTCTAATGTGGTCTGGATTACTGCAGCCTTTCCTAGTTGCACAGTGGCTGTGTTATCTCTGTTATATAATCTAATCTTCTTTCCTCTGACGGCTTTGTCGGGCTCAGGCACTCAGGCTGGAATGTGCTGGTCTGCTTGTGATAGGATAGAAGCTATACACACCCTCTCCAGGCCCCCTGCAGGCTCTGTATGAGTCACAGACTGAGCTTCTCTGAGCCTATCACATGCCATGTCTTTTGTTTGTAAACACTTCCTAAAACTGGCAATTACAAGCCAGGATTGCAGCAGGGAGTGGCAGAAACAGCAAAGAGGGGCCCAGGAGAACATAATGAATAGAATGGTATGCTTTTTGTTGTAAGTATTTTAGAGTACAGATTCTCTTTAATGGTCATTGTGTCTAGCACATAAAACATGGCAGACGTAGTAGTAGGTGTGCGTGAATTTCCCAGATTAGTGGCTGAGCAGCAGTTCTGAATCACAGTCTGGCTCGAAGCTTTTAGCCGAGCTTTGCGCTGCAGCAGTAGCCTGCCAGAGATGGACAACATTCCGCGCAGAGGAGGCATCAATAAAATATGAATATGAGAGGCTATCTGGCTGCGCGGCTGCAAGGCAAAGGCTCTTTGGATATTCCCTGTGGGGCCAGTATTACAGACCGGCCCACCATAGCCTGGCACCAGGAAATGGGTTCCTCCACCGAGGGATTCTGGGGGAGAAGGCAAGGAGCCGTGATGATGGTCCGTATGGTGATATGACTTGTTTCCAGTAACAGAATTATCAGGAAGAATGTGCTCATTGCAGCCTCAGTGTCTTATAGTCTCCTTATATTTCATCATGCTATAAGTAGAATTCTACAGTGCACAAAATAAAAGGCTCCTGCAGCTTATATCGTTTTTACCAGTTCATTTTGAAATGCTTCTTTGCTTTACTGTGAAATGTTAGTTAAAGGAGAGTTGGATATGGAGGCTGCCATATTTATTTCCTTTTAGACAATACCAGTTGCCTGGCTGTCCTGCTGATCATCAGCCTGTAATACTTTTAGTCACAAAACCTGAACAAGCATGCAGATCAGATGTTTGACTTAAAGGACTTCTAAGGCGAAATATTAAATCTAGTTTTATTTACCTGGGGCTTCTTCCAGCCCTTAGGAGTCATTTGTGTCCCTCGCCGAAGCTCCGGTTCTCTCCGGGGACCCGCTGGCTGCCTTTAAGGACCCCCAATGGGTCAGTGTCTTCTGCACATGCAGGCCACGTCACCGGCATAGGCAAACGCAGGGGGGGGGGATTACAGCTGCCCGGAATCCCCCCTCAGATCAGGGCCGGTGCAGTATCTGGGGCCAGGCACAAGTTGAGACACCAGAATATCTGCAGGCATCCTGCAGCTCACAGCACTGTCCCCTTTCTTTCCTTGCTACAGTTGACTTTGGATGGAGCAGCAGTGTGTGTACAGAGCATGGAGCAGCAGTGTGTGTACAGAGCATGGAGAAGCAGCGTGTGTACAGGGCATGGAGCGGCAGCGTGTGTACAGGGCATGGAGCGGCAGCGTGTGTACAGAGCATAGAGCGGCAGTGTGTGTACAGAGCATGGAGCAGCAGCGTGTGTACAGAGCATGGAGCAGCAGCGTGTGTACAGAGCATGGAGCAGCAGCGTGTGTACAGAGCCTAGAGCAGCAGCGTGTGTACAGAGCCTGGAGCAGCAGGGTGTGTACAGAGCCTGGAGCAGCAGCGTGTGTACAGAGCCTGGAGCAGCAGCGTGTGTACAAAGCATGGAGCAGCAGCGTGTGTACAGAGCCTGGAGCAGCAGCGTGTGTACAGAGCCTGGAGCAGCAGCGTGTGTACAGAGCATGGAGCAGCAGCGTGTGCACGAGCATGGAGCAGCAGCGTGTGTACAGAGCATGGAGCAGCAGCGTGTGCACAGAGCATGGAGCAGCAGCGTGTGTACAGAGCATGGAGCAGCAGCGTGTGTACAGAGCATGGAGCAGCAGCGTGTGCACAGAGCATGGAGCAGCGTGTGTACAGAGCATGGAGCAGCAGCGTGTGTACAGAGCATGGAGCAGCAGCGTGTGTACAGAGCATGGAGCAGCAGCGTGTGTACAGAGCATGCAGCAGCGTGTGTACAGAGCATGGAGCAGCAGCGTGTGTACAGAGCATGAAGCAGCAGCGTGTGTACAGAGCATGAAGCAGCAGCGTGTGTACAGAGCATGGAGCAGCAGCGTGTGTACAGAGCATGGAGCAGCAGCGTGTGTACAGAGCATGGAGCAGCAGCGTGTGTACAGAGCATGGAGCAGCAGCGTGTGTACAGAGCATGGAGCAGCAGCGTGTGTACAGAGCATGGGGCAGCAGCGTGTGTACAGAGCCTAGAGCAGCAGCGTGTGTACAGAGCCTGGAGCAGCAGGGTGTGTACAGAGCCTGGAGCAGCAGCGTGTGTACAGAGCCTGGAGCAGCAGCGTGTGTACAAAGCATGGAGCAGCAGCGTGTGTACAGAACCTGGAGCAGCAGCATGTGTACAGAGCCTGGAGCAGCAGCGTGTGTACAGAGCATGGAGCAGCAGCGTGTGCACGAGCATGGAGCAGCAGCGTGTGTACAGAGCATGGAGCAGCAGCGTGTGTACAGAGCATGGAGCAGCAGCGTGTGTACAGAGCATGGAGCAGCAGCGTGTGCACAGAGCATGGAGCAGCAGCGTGTGTACAGAGCATGGAGCAGCAGCGTGTGTACAGAGCATGGAGCAGCAGCGTGTGTACAGAGCATGGAGCAGCAGCGTGTGCACAGAGCATGGAGCAGCAGCGTGTGTACAGAGCATGGAGCAGCAGCGTGTGTACAGAGCATGGAGCAGCAGCGTGTGTACAGAGTGTTATAATTTAAGTAGGCCTCAGTTATTTGGACTGAGTTAGTCAAAAAGGCTTGATGAGCAGACCTGCCCTTTAAGGGGATTTTCTCTGAAGAGAGAAAATCTGCAGTTCTGTCAGCAGAACTAGAACATACCAAGAAGCTGTTCTGAACAAGGCCGCGGGTCTCTCTGACCTGGGCATGTACCACCACCAGAACAGAAAACATTGGCCATGTTTACAAAACATCCACATTCCTGTAAGTAAAGGAAAGGTGACATTAAATATTAATCGAGTAGGCGTGTAGGATGACACCACGAGTAGGGTCCACCAATAAACTGGTTTAGGGGGTGGCGAAGGTGATGTCATATTTAACTCTTTCCTAGTCGCTATTAAAGGTGGAGGGAGCTATGAGAGCTCACTTCTGCTCTTGACTTTCACGCTAGCTCGCCAGGCTGACTGGGACTTCTAAGCATGTTATTCCTTACTGTAATCTGATATAATGTATGCTGTACATATGTAGTTTAGTGTAACGTAGTTAGGAAGAAGGTACCTGATAGACTTCAAGAGGGAGTCTAATCAAGCAGCTATAACGCAACATGGAAGTCTGCTTTGCCAGGAGATGAATGTATCTATCTGTATTCCTGTTTCCTGAATAAATAACGTAAGAAGCCTGAGAAAGTCTATATCCTGTTTGCTGTGTGGAGAGTCAAGTGATCTCACAGTCTGTGAGACGATGGTGTCGAAGCAAGGTGATAAGAACAGTTTATAACACAGAGCATGCAGCAGCGTGTGTACAGAGCATGGAGCAGCAGCGTGTGTACAGAGCATGAAGCAGCAGCGTGTGTACAGAGCATGGAGCAGCAGCGTGTGTACAGAGCATGGAGCAGCAGCGTGTGTACAGAGCATGGAGCAGCAGCGTGTGTACAGAGCATGGAGCAGCAGCGTGTGTACAGAGCCTGGAGCAGCAGCGTGTGTACAGAGCCTGGAGCAGCAGCGTGTGTACAGAGCCTGGAGCAGCAGCGTGTGTACAGAGCCTGGAGCAGCAGCGTGTGTACAGAGCCTGGAGCAGCAGCGTGTGTACAGAGCATGGAGCAGCAGTGTGTGTACAGAGCATGGAGCAGCAGTGTGTGTACAAAGCATGGTGCAGCTCTGGGGGACATAACAGAGTCAGGTATGAGCACAGCCCTGTGCCCCTGCTGTGTGAATGCTTCACTTTCCCCTTCATTAGCAATGTTGGCTGTCCTCAATATTATCTGCATCCATACTGCTCCTGATCAATCCCGTTGTCGATCTGGAGTAGATCGATAACGGTCCAAATCGATCCAAAGTTCCTGCCTCTCCCTCAGCTTTTTATAAAGCACTAACCAATTTTGCTATGTGAAACATGTTGCTTAATTCTGTTATCTGTGGGACATGCTGCCGAGTCATCTGAATAGAAGTGATAGTCTTGGCTGGGAGAACTCATAGAGAAACATGTGATTTGTTTGTTGATCAGCTGATAGATTTGCAAAGCTTTGATTTGCTGTGATCACATCCTGATTTAGCACATAATCATAACTAGCAAATCAGAGACGTACATGTCTATCACCTGACCAAACTGATCACATGTTTCTCCATGAGTTCTACATATCACCATTACTACTGGGTGGCATGCTGCCTAATTTTGATGTTTGGGGGGACATGCTGCTTATTTTTATTATTTGAAAGACAAGTAGCCTGTTTTTATTATTTGAGGAACATGCTGCCCATTTATAGTTTTGGGGGGAAATTATGTATGTGTTTTGGGGGGACTGCTTAGTTTTGTTATTTGGGGGGACACACCTTCCTAATTATGTTATTTGGTGGACATGCTGCTTAAAAATGATCATAGATTTTTAGAAGTTTACACCATCTAGTTTATTATGGCTCGTGTAACTGTATGAGTGCATTTTTGTAGTTTCGGATAGGAGGGGACTCCGTCTAAAGTTTGGCTGGGGTACCTCTAGTGTCCTGTGTCCATAATGGGGATTTGGGCAAAAAATCCAAACAGTCATGTAGTCCAAAAACTGCGAGTTCAAGCGGAAATGACATTGCACAGGACTTGCACGCATGCTCTGGAACATTGTAGTTTGAATAATGTGTACACCCGCTGACGGCATGATATCTGCCCAATAGTCGTCTGAATTGTTGTTTGCACAGAATCCTTGCTGCGTGATTTTTATGAATGGATTTGCATGAGGATTAGCATGAGTGTGCGGAAGTTCATTTTGAATTTGCAGAATCCTTACAGAGGAACTGTAGTGAAAATAGCATAATGAATAAAATTGCTTATTTTTTACAATATTCATGTATAAATTATTTAGTCGGTGTTTGCCCATTGTAAAATCTTTCCTCTCACTGAATCTGAAATTTCTCACTGGTGGTGACACCTTTAGTTCTGCCAGGTGTTTGGTACTAGAGCTGCTCAAATCCGGATCCGGGAGATACCCGGATAGTTCTATCCAGATATCTCCCAGTAAACCTGTGCGGGATGGGCAGGGGGGGGGTCAATCTTACCTGTCTGATGTCTTCTTCGTCCGTCCCTCAGCGCCTCCCACCTGGGGCGTAACTAGAAATCAAAGGGCCCCCCATCAAAACTTTGGATGGGGCCCCCTACCCCTGCACTCTGAATAGGAACTCTCTACAAATCTTTGACTACAAAACTTTGTATGATTTGTTATCAGTGGCTGAGCAGAATCAATCATGAGAACAATTGTGCAGAAAACAGATTGTTTTTTTTCTCTCCTTGCCCTTAGTTGTCAGTCTCTCAGGACGGGGCCCCCTGTGGTTCCTGGGCCCCCCTGCGGCTGCATCACTTGCAGGGTCTATTGTTACGCCCCCTGCCTCCCACGATGCGGTCCACGGGCGTCACGTGATTACAAACACTTTCTCCTTCTACCCGGAAGTGTTTGTAATCACATGACTGCCGCTTGGACCGCATCGTGGGAGACGTCGAGGGACAGACCGAAGAAGACGTCAGACAGGTAAGATTGATCCCCCCGCCCACCCCGCACAGGTAACTGGGAGATATCCGGATAGAACTATCCGGATGTCTCCCGGATCCGGATTTGAGCAGCCCTGTTCGTTACTGAGAGTTCTATGCACAGAGGGGGTACTGCTTGCTTGACAGTTGGAAAAAGCTATTATTTCCCACAATGCAATGAGGTTCACAGACAGGAAACTCTCAGGACCATGGTCATGACATCACACTGTGGGAGGGGTTTCACCACAATATCAGCCATACAGACCCCGAGAAAGTGTAAAGATTTCTCATGGGAAAGGGGGTATCGGCTACTGGTTGTAATGAAGTTCCATCCTCTTTATATCTGCGGCTGGCTTTTATCGAAAGCCAAAAAGTTTGCATTGTAGAAGTTTGTACAGCGGACATCGTACCATTGTCTCACTATTCCAGACGACTCAGCAAAGTACAGGGATCAATATGTATCTGAGATTATGGATAAGCAGCTAATACTTTTTTTTTTCAAACTGCTCATTAGTCTCGAATTCCAGGCTTCCTGAGTGTGTGGCGTGGCGGCGTCTCATCCAATCCAATACATATAAATACGATATATAGATATATATATTCCTGGCAGGCATCCAGGAGGGCTTCAAATGGAACGAGGGCTAATCAGGTAGAGAAATGTCGGCGGGGAAAGGTCTGAAAATACCCGACTAATTCCCAGAAACAACATAACTGCACATCCCAGACTCTGGATGGAGGGAGCCGGTATCTATGGCGACAGGCTCAGCACCGCGTTCTCTTATCGCCCTATTATTGGCTCATTATGTGGGCTTCGGAACACCTGTTATAATGATGTGACCAAGCCTTATCCCTACAGACAGCGGGTAGCAATCATGCCGTATCCCTGGCCCAGGCGGCTCCACGCTGATGAGATCTGATTGGCCGACATGACTTATTGTGCCTCCTTATAGTGCATGTTATGTACATAGGATGAGTTATTGGTATTCTGATGGTATTGCGAGCTCCTCTAGCCGGCACCTGACAGATATTGTTGTGTCTGGAAGTTTATCAGTCTCCGCTCTTATCGTTGTGGTACAGTTTGGAACATTTTAATTAAAAGGTGATAACAATATTAATTATGTCGACAGAAAGGGGGCCGTCTTTGGGGGTTGTACAATGCCCTCTGTAACCTCTATCTATAGGGGAGCTCCACGTTTATTATAAAACTGACATACGGTATGTATTATTATTTATATGACACTGACATCTTCTTCAGCACTTAGTAGCCATGTCACTTAGTAGACATAGTCATGTCACTGACTGTCCTCAGAGGAGGTCACCATCTAATCTTCCCATAGTTCTAGTCTAATGTCCTTCTATACTATTATTATGTATTTATATAGCTCTGACACCTTCAGCATTTTATAGAGTACATAGTCATGTCACTGACTGTCCTCAAAGGAGTTCACAATCCAATCCTACCATAGTCATAGTCTTATGTCCTACCATATTATTATTATTATTATTATTATTATGTATTTATATAGCACTGGCATCTTCTGCAGCACTTTACAGAGTACATAGTTATGTCACTGACTGTCCTCAGAGGAGGTCACCATCTAATCCTACCATAGTCCTAGTCTGATATCCTTCTATACTATTATTATGTATTTATATAGCACTGACACCTTCAGCATTTTATAGAGTACATAGTCATGTCACTGACTGTCCTCAAAGGAGTTCACAATCCAATCCTACCATAGTCATAGTCTTATGTCCTACCATATTATTATTATTATTATTATTATGTATTTATATAGCACTGGCATCTTCTGCAGCACTTTACAGAGTACATAGTTATGTCACTGACTGTCCTCAGAGGTGCTCAAAATCTAATCCCCACCATGGTCATAGTCTATCCTATCATATCATTATGTATTTTTATAGTTTTGACATCTTCTGCAGCACTTTACAGAGTACATAGTCATGCCACTGACTGTCCTCAGAGGAGCTCACAATCTAATCCTACCATAGTCCTAGTCTAATGTCGTACCATATTATTATTATGTATTTATATAGCACTGACATCTTCTGCAGCACTTTACAGAGTACATAGTCATGTCACTGACTGTCCTCAGAGGAGCTCACAATCTAATCCCCACCATGGTCATAGTCTAATGTCCTACCATATCATTATGTATTTTTATAGTTTTGACATCTTCTGCAGCACATTACAGAGTACATAGTCATGTCACTGACTCTCCTCAGAGGAGCTCACAATCTAATCCCCACCATGGTCATAGTCTAATGTCCTACCATATCATTATGTATTTTTATAGTTTTGACATCTTCTGCAGCACATTACAGAGTACATAGTCATGTCACTGACTGTCCTCAGAGGAGCTCACAATCTAATCCTACCATAGTCCTAGTCTAATGTCGTACCATATTATTATTATGTATTTATATAGCACTGACATCTTCTGCAGCACTTTACAGAGTACATAGTCATGTCACTGACTGTCCTCAGAGGAGCTCACAATCTAATCCCCACCATGGTCATAGTCTAATGTCCTACCATATCATTATGTATTTTTATAGTTTTGACATCTTCTGCAGCACATTACAGAGTACATAGTCATGTCACTGACTGTCCTCAGAGGAGCTCACAATCTAATCCTACCATAGTCCTAGTCTAATGTCGTACCATATTATTATTATGTATTTATATAGCACTGACATCTTCTGCAGCACTTTACAGAGTACATAGTCATGTCACTGACTGTCCTCAGAGGAGCTCACAATCTAATCCCCACCATGGTCATAGTCTAATGTCCTACCATATCATTATGTATTTTTATAGTTTTGACATCTTCTGCAGCACATTACAGAGTACATAGTCATGTCACTGACTGTCCTCAGAGGAGCTGACAATCTAATCCCTACCATAGTCATAGTCTAATGTCCTACCATATTATTATTATGTATTTATATAGCACTGACATCTTCTGCAGCACTTTACAGAGTACATAGTCATGTCACTGACTGTCCTCAGAGGAGCTCACAATCTAATCCCCACCATGGTCATAGTCTAATGTCCTACCATATTATTATGTATTTTTATAGTTTTGACATCTTCTGCAGCACATTACAGAGTACATAGTCATGTCACTGACTGTCCTCAGAGGAGCTCACACTCTAATCCTACCATAATCATAGCCTAATGTCCTACCATATTATTATTATGTATTTATATAGTACTGACATCTTCTGCAGCACATTACAGAGTACATAGTCATGTCACTGACTGTCCTCAGAGGAGCTCACACTCTGATCTACCATAGTCATAGTCTATGTCCTACCATATTATTATTATGTATTTATATAGTACTGACATCTTCTGCAGCACATTACAGAGTACATAGTCATGTCACTGACTGTCCTCAGAGGAGGTCACAATCTAATCCTGCCATAGTCATAGTCTAATGTCCTACCTTATTATTATTATGTATTTATACAGCACTGACATCTTCTGCAGCACATTACAGAGTACATAGTCCTGTCACTGACTGTCCTCAGAGGAGCTCATTATCTAATCCTACCATAGTCATAGTCTAATGTCCTACCATATTATTATTATGTATTTATATAGTACTGACATCTTCTGCAGCACATTACAGAGTACATAGTCATGTCACTGACTGTCCTCAGAGGAGGTCACAATCTAATCCTGCCATAGTCATAGTCTAATGTCCTACCTTATTATTATTATGTATTTATACAGCACTGACATCTTCTGCAGCACATTACAGAGTACATAGTCCTGTCACTGACTGTCCTCAGAGGAGCTCATTATCTAATCCTACCATAGTCATAGTCTAATGTCCTACCATATTATTATTATGTATTTTTATAGCACTGACATCTTCTGCAGCACATTACAGAGTACAGTCATGTCACTGACTGTCCTCAGAGGAGCTCATTATCTAATCCTACCATAGTCATAGTCTAATGTCCTACCATATTATTATTATGTATTTATATAGCACTGGCACCTTCTGCAGCACATTACAGAGTACATAGTCATGTCACTGACTGTCCTGAGAGGAGCTCATTATCTAATCCTACTATAGTCATAGTCTAATGTCCTACCATATTATTATTATGTATTTATATAGCACTGGCGTCTTCTGCAGCACATTACAGAGTACATAGTCATGTCACTGACTGTCCTCAGAAGAGATCACAATCTGATTCTGCCATAGTCATAGTCTAATGTCCTACCATATTATTATTATGTATTTATATAGCACTGACATCTTCTGCAGCACATTACAGAGTACATAGTCATGTCACTGACTGTCCTCAGAGGAGCTCACAGTCTAATCCTACCATAGTCATAGTGTAATGTCCTACCATATTATTATTATGTATTTATATAGCACTGACATCTTCTGCAGCACATTACAGAGTACATAGTCATGTCACTGACTGTCCTCAGAGGAGCTCACACTCTAATCCCTACCATAGTCATAGTGTAATGTCCTACCATATTATTATTATGTATTTATATAGCACTGGCGTCTTCTGCAGCACATTACAGAGTACATAGTCATGTCACTGACTGTCCTCAGAGGAGCTTACAATATAATCCTACCATAGTCATAGTGTAATGTCCTACCATATTATTATTATGTATTTATATAGCACTGACATCTTCTGCAGCACATTACAGAGTACATAGTCATGTCACTGACTGTCCTCAGAGGAGCTCACACTCTAATCCCCACCATGGTCATAGTGTAATGTCCTACCATATTATTATTATGTATTTATATAGCACTGGCATTTTCTGCAGCACATTACAGAGTACATAGTCATGTCACTGACTGTCCTCAGAGGAGCTCACACTCTAATCCCCACCATGGTCATAGTGTAATGTCCTACCATATTATTATTATGTATTTATATAGCACTGACATCTTCTGCAGCACATTACAGAGTACATAGTCATGTCACTGACTGTCCTCAGAGGAGCTCACACTCTAATCCCTACCATAGTGATAGTGTAATGTCCTACCATATTATTATTATGTATTTATATAGCACTGACATCTCCTGCAGCACTTTACAGAGTACATAGTCATGTCACTGACTGTCCTCAGAGGAGCTCACACTCTAATTCTCACCATAGTCACAGACAAGAAGTGTGTGTTGTTATTGTTTTTCAGTCATTGTCGGACCCTGGACTGTTGGATTGCTGTGTATAATATTATTACGGTATATGTAGATATTTGCTGTATGTGGTGGTGCGTTCCTATTTTAGGGGTTTCTTAAGATGCTCATAGACCTAGCAATGTACGGGCAGATCGACTAAGAGAGGGATCTCTTTCTGATCGAATCTGGCCGGAGAGAGATCTGTTTGCTGCCCATACACCACAGGCTGATTTCCGGGAATCGACTTTGTGTCGCCGCATCTGCTGCCTTCATCGATGTCCCCCAAATGTTAATGTGTCCGTGCATTAAAATCACTCACCTATCATTTTAGCTATGTCTTAAACTGAGTTATACATCTATATGCATGTATGTTCTATATATGCTGACTGGGGGGATGGGGCGGGTAAAAAAGTGCACCAAAATGTAAAATACTTGCGTTTTCGATTTTAGGTGTGACTGAGGCCTAAAAGATAAGCAACAGCATAATAACATTTACATAAAAAACGTTTCTTTGTTACAGCTGATACAAATCCTGCAATAAATCTGCAGTGTGACTACTTCCTGCTTTCATGGAAGCAGACATAGGGCTCGATTCACAAAGCGGTGATAACCCAGTTATCACGCCTAAAAGACTTTAGGCGTGATGACCTTTTCACCACTGAGTTATCACCGCTTTTTCCTGCTCTTCGCGCGAAGTTACCGCGCGTACGCGCAAAGTCCCATAGGGTTTAATGGGAGCTTCGCGCGAAGCGTCGGGTGCTGCGCGCGCGCGCGCGTACGCGCGGTAATTTCGCGCGAGTTTCTTCTTATCACGCCTAAAGTGAGTTTAGGCGTGATAAGGGGCTTTTCACTGGCGTGCAAACACTTTGCACCGCTTTGTGAATCAAGCCCATAGGGTTAACATCCTGTGTTTACAAATGAGCTGCTCTGCTGAGGAAGCCAGCTGACACAGCTGAGTGATCAATTTAAACTTGATTGAGATTAGTCACAGATGAGGGGGGGAATTAGACAGGCTAAACTCTCTAAATACATACAGTGTGGATTTCTCTATGTTTTCCTTCTGTCCTGTACAAGAGTTCAGGTCCACTTTAACGAAAGCCAAGCGGTGTTAAAACCGTAAAAACATCTGCAGCGCAATACTGAGAGTGTTCATAGCTTGTATCACAATGATATAAAAGATCGAAAATATATTAGCCAAATGTTACGGCAACCTGCGTAAAAGACTATAGAGCTGCCTGACGCCACAGCAGTAAGATGGTCAGGGGATCTGGCAGGTAATGGGCTGCATCAGGGCCGTTTTTAGGCATAGGCAAACCAGGCAGATGCCTGGAGTAGCAACTGTAGGAGTGGGCACCACAAACGTAGTCTAAGCACACTGTATGTTATGGAAATCTTATAGCCAACTGCTATTTTAAGGTTTTTTTCCACAGACTGTTGCTAGGCAGTGAAATGCCTCTCAAGCTCTCAGAACTGCTCACTGCTACCTGCTACCTGGTAACTGCTCACTGCTACCTGGTAACTGCTACCTGGTAACTGCTCACTGCTGCCTGGTAACTGCTCACTGCTGCCTGGTAACTGCTCACTGCTGCCTGGTAACTGCTTGCTGCTGGCCAGTAACTGCTCACTGCTGCCTGGTAACTGCTTGCTGCTGCCCACTAACTGCTCACTGCTGCCTGGTAACTGCTTGCTGCTGCCCAGTAACTGCTCACTGCTGCCCAGTAACTGCTCACTGCTGCCCAGTAACTGCTTACTGCTACCTGGTAACTGCTTGATGAGCACACAGTTCAAAAGTCCATGGAAAAGAGGCCTAATCGAGAAATGGCAATTTAATGTGACACTAAAGTGAAAATAAATATATGCTATAATAAATTGTATGTGTAGCACAGATAATGAATAGAACAGAAGTAACAAAGAAAAGAGTCCCATATTTTTATGTTCTATTATATAGCTGTATTTATAACATTGCATCATTCTGTCATATTTACAGTTTAAAGAAGAACTCAAGTGAAAAGAAATGTAATAAAAAAAAAGTGCTTCATTTTTACAATTATGTATAAATGATTTAGTCAGTGTTTGTCCATTGTAAAATCTTTTAAATCCCTGATTTACATTCTGACATTTATTACATGGTGACATTTTTACTGCTGGCAGGTGATGTAACCGTAGCTGCTGCTTGCTGTTTTGGCAGTTGGAAACAGCTGTAAACAGCTATTTCCCACAATGCAACAAGGTTCACAGACAGGAAACTGCAAGGAGTACCACGGTCCTCAGAGTTTCTTGTGGGAGGGGTTTCACCATAATATCAGTCGTACAGCGCCCCCTGATGGTCTGTCTGTGAAAAGGAATAGATTTCTCATATAAAAGGGGGTATCAGCTACTGATTGGGATAAAGGTCAATTCTTGGTCGGAGTTTCTCTTTAAAAACCACACTCTGTATTTTAAGCTGTAAAACAGAGCAGGGCTAGTGACCCTTTGAACTTTCCTGCAGTAAAGCCTTATCTCAAGCTGTCTCTCACTGTTTCTTGGCTGTTTTAAGCGATTTCAAAAGCAGGACTGTAGACCAAGTTGGTCGAACAGCTCAGAGAAGCTCTTTTGCATAGATAACTCAAGTGTTTTAACTCTTTGCTACTAATGTTCTATATGTTATCTGTACACATTCAATTCATTATCTCAGAAGTTTATAGGCACTGTTGTGTGAATTGTTACAACTCTTTGTTTTCCGGGACAATATTGTAACCTGTAAAGACCCAGGCTGTACATAAACCGTATAATGTTTATACAGTGGATACACACCCCTCAAACCCATTATTGAAAAAGTTTGTTATATGGGTTCATTGAGTTTGGGGTAGTGAGATTTATATGGCCTGGTAATAATATGTGTATCCTTTACAAATGTATTTATTTTAAAGGGGTTCTGTGGAATGTAAAAAAAACAAAAAACAAACTGACACTTACCTGCGGCTTCTATCTGCCCCCTGCAGCTGTCATGTCCCGTGCCGTCCTCCTCCGATCCTCCGTTCCCCGCCGCCGGTCTCGATATAATTAGCTCTCTAGCGCGACTGTGGCTGCGCGGCTGTGCAGTAAGCTCCCGGTGACATGAGCGGGAGCGCGCACTATTCGTCTTGTTAGACGAATATTCACCGGTGCCGGCAGCGAGGAACGGAGGATCGTAGGAGGACGGCGCGGGACATGACAGCTGCAGGGGGCCGATAGAAGCCCCAGGTAAGTGTCAGTTTGTTTGGGTTTTTTTACATTCCACAGAACCACTTTAAGAAACAATATTATTTCTATGTAAACTACTAATATTTACTAGTGCCCACAAAACTAATTGATGTCGGTTAGGATCTTCCTGTTCACTAAATTGGGGTAGGGAGACGTTTCGCGCGCACCAGCCTTTGCGCGCGCAAAGTTTTGCACACGAGCGCTAATTAGCTAAGAGGTTTTAGGCGTGATAAAAGGCTTTTCACAAGCGTGTAACAGCTATCAAGCCCATTGAATTTATTCATGAAGTTTTGCGCGCGGGACTTTGCGCGCGATCTTGTTCAACTTGGTACGTGCTAACTACTTAGCACCCTAGTTAGCACAATCTTAACGTTAACAAACAGCGCTGCAATGTTCTTAATATGACTCAAAGTTGACCCGTTAAAAAGTCCCACTTTAGTCCATACAAAAGTCATCAGGGGCGTGCGCCCCTGATGAGTCACGCGTGTGACGAAATGCGTCGTGTGGAGCCAGAGGACAACCAGGAAACGCGGTAGGACGGGCAGCGAGGATGCAGAGAAACGGCACTATCTTCAATCCTTACCCGGGAGGCACGGGGGAGAGCCCGTTAATACTCATCGCATCGGAGAAGCCACTTTCCTGGACAACACAGACTGCCAGTGATAGGCAGCCAGTAACAGCTGGGCAGATCGAATGAGGTGGACCTCTAGACTCTAATGGACTCTGGCTGGCCTTTTTGACACCCCCTCCCCGCCTTTCACCCGGAGCGCCACGCCCCTTGCGTTTAATGGACCGTACGCCACTGAACAGGAGCGGCGGACGCGGCAGTGGGGGGGGGGGGAGGGAGAAAGGCCAGATCCGCTGCGGCCCCCCAGAAATTTGCCCACGGACCACCAGGGGGCCGCGGCCCCCAGGTTGTGGACCTCTGCTCTAGAGCCTTTATTGACCAGTCTCACAGTGGTCATCCAGGACGGGTGAGTGCGGTTCCTAAGGGGACATCTATCTTCTACCCATTATTGTGAATTAAAGTGGAGCGCTATCTTATATCCAGAGACCCTAGTTAGCATGCCCAAAGCCTAAGGTGTGCTAACTAGGTTAGCACCGAATAGTGAATCAGGCCCAAGCCGAATCGCTCTGCAAAAGCGCTTAGTAAAGCACTTTAAAAATTCGCAGCGCCCACCCGAGAGCCGGGAGAGGGGAAAAAAAATCGCCCACAAAATCGAAAATTGCTGCCGACAGCTATTTCGATTTTAGATGTGAACAAAAGCCTAAAGACTGTTTTGGGCAATGCAGACTTAGCAGCGGCATAGCAATGGGGGATGCAGAGGTTGCGACTGCACCAGGGCCCCTGGACCAGAGGGCCCCACTATCTAACTTATTAGCTTTTCATTGGTTCTATGCTGGTAATGAACACATCTATATGTGCATTAAATAGTGATAATCCTTAAAGTGAACCCAAACTGAGTAAAATTGTTTAAAATAAGCACATGATGTAGCTGCAAATGAATATTACATACTTACTTCGCTGTCAGTTCCTCTCAGAAGCTCACCATTTTCTTCTAATGACAATTCCTCCCAGTTCTGACAAGATTTTTTCAGAACTGAAATATATCAGTTGCTGTCAGTTATATGCCAGTTGCTGTCAGTTATAACTGAAAGGACAACTGATGTGCAAGGTAATATCCATGTTTCCCTATGGCTCAAGTGGGGGATATTACAGAGTAACAGTGTGCTGATCAGGAAGCCGTTATGGGGTAATGGCCATTTTTAAAAATGGAGGATGGAGAATTCCATTGATCAGACTGGACAAACAGGACGCAGGAGAGGAGAATGAGACTGATGGGTAGACTACACGGGAGGTAAGTATGATGTGTTTATGTTTATTTTGACTTATTTTTCAGTTCAGGTTCGCTTTTACGCTGATTATACGTGAGAAGGGTATAGATCGCCTCCTGCCTTTCACATCAAATGCGCTGCGCAGCAGTACGATGCGCTATGATGTGCTTGCCTACTGCTGCCTGCATTTTGTCTGCAAGCGCAGAGCTGACCCATCACTGTTAATGGATGGGATCAGGTAGCTGCGCAGATGGAGTGCGATCGTACGCGTTGCGTTCTGATCGCACAGCCATCTGCGCTGTGTAGATGTGAAGAAGGCTTTAAGGTCTATCGGTAACATTAGGCAAGGGGTCCCAGTTACCCTTTGTGAACCCCAGGCCGATAACTGTACCTCTGTGTGTACAGACATGCATCCTTCCAAGGGTTAACCCCCCTCTTTCATGGTGTGGGTGACCCCCTCCGCCCTGTGCATTCCCTGCTCCCAGCGGCCACGCCCTCCCCTGCAATGTACAGGAAATACAGGTTCTGTACAGCCTGCTTGTACACAGGTGACGGGTAGTACAGGTGCTGCGATAACAGGCCAAGAGCCCAGGAAAGGGGGGGGAGGGGGGTGCTGCGATTTCTGCTCCCATAAACACAAGGGAAAGATGTATAAACCTTCGCTGTTCACTTAAAGAGGAACTCCAGTGAAAATAATGTAATAAAAAGAGTGCTTGATTTTTACAATAATTATGTATAAATGATTTAGTCAGTGTTTGCCCATTGTAAAATACTTTAAATCCCTGATTTATATTCTGACATTTATTACATGGTGACATTTTTACTGCTGGTAGGTGATGTAGCTGCTGCTTGCTGTTTTGGCAGTTGGAAACCGCTGTAAACAGCTATTTCCCACAATGCAGCAAGGTTCACAGACAGGAAACTGCCAAGAGTACCACGGTCCTCAGAGCTTCTTGTGGGAGGGGTTTCACCGCAATATCAGTCATACAGCGCCCCCTGATGGTCTGTTTGTGAAAAGGAATAGAATTCTCATGTAAAAGGGGGCATCAGCTGCTGATTGGGATAAAGTTCAATTCTTGGTCGGAGTTTCTCTTTAAGGGGAGGTTATTGTAACTATAATGACTGAAAGTGTTCCAGATAGGGAGTAGAAATCTAGCTAAAACATTCTCCCCGTGTCTGTGTGGGTTTCCTTTGGGCACTCCGGTTTCCTCACACATCCCAAAAACATACAGATAAGTTAATTGGCTTCCCCCTAAAAGTGGCCCTAGACTACCTGTACCTATTCCTGACTACATACACTTGCTACATCTGGCTACCTGTACTGGCGCACCTATTACAGAACAGGAAAAGTGGGATACCAGCAGGGCCGGATTTACCATAAGCCACTGTAGGCACGTGCCTACAGGCATCTGATGATGATAAGGCGGCTCACTCCCCTCCGCAATTGCCTCCCTCCCTCCCACCTTCCCTATGCAGAGTCCCAAGCGGAGTGTAAATGAGAGGTTACTCCACTGATTCCACAGATCTCCCTTCAGTCGGGGGCTCCTCTAGCTACCTAATACTGAGGGTACCTAATACTAAGAGACACTTGTAGCTACCTATGATGGGCAAAGGAAGTAAGGGAGAAGTGACAACTGTACTAACCAGCAAACCTGCAGTGCGGTTCGGTGGGGGTTTGTAGGTTCAAGGAGGGCGGAGTCTAAGGTGCCAGGACATCTGTGCCTATAGGCTCCTGTGATGTAAATCCAGGCCTGGACACCAGTACATATCTGGTATCGTTGGTTTTAGCAGAATCAGGATTTTACAAACAGTAACATTTTAATGTAATTTGTCTTTGAAAAAAAAACCAACAGAAATATATTGTATTTCACTTTTTTTTAAAACATATTTCAAGGGGGTATTGGGCACAGTGGTGGGCAGGGGGGTCGGACCCCTCCCTCACCTGGGTCCCCCATCTGCGCTGCTCCTCTAGCTTAAGTTCAGCAGCAGCCGCCGCTATTAGTATGAGGCAGCGGGCGGGGATGACTCAACTCTTCCGCGTTCCAGCGTCGTCATTTCCTGCAATGCCGTCCTCTTACAATACAGTGGGCGGCATTGCAGGAAGTGACGACAGTGGAATGCACGCTGGAACGTGGAAGAGGTGAGTCATCCCCACCTGCTGCCTCTTACTAATAGCGGTGGCTGCTGCTAAGCTTAAGCTGGAGGGGGAGCGCAGATGGGGGACCCAGGTGAGGGAGGGGGGGGGTCCGACCCCCTCCCTGCCGCTGTGCCCAATACCCCCTTCCTGCCCACTACCCTCTTATGTGACGTATGCTACGCCGCGGGTCCGCTAGTATGTCCTATTTCATGCATGTTTTCCTGTCAAAAATCCTAAGTAAACCTAATGAGTGCAAAATGTCTAAAAACTGCTTGGCAGTAGATGTTCGCGTTTAGGACAACTCAGCTGGTAGGGAAAGGGTTAAAAAATGTGCCTGCTCATCCCTACCCTTAAGGTCCCCCTGGCTGTTGTGTGATCAGACCTCTGTGCATATGCGTTTCCGGTGATAGGTGGTGGGACATGGCAGCAGAAACGTGTGTCACGCATGTCGGAAAGCCAGGCATTGGCCTAGCTGTGTGTCCTGATAATAACATTTCCGGTGGAATTGCAGCACAGATCCAGGACGGACAAGCAGCCCGTTACAGTGACCGGCTTGTAAGAGCGGCGAGCGGCTGTCCCCAGGAAGACATTAATCATCAGCGACAGGTTTCCACCAACAAATCTTTTCCACGAGGGACATTTCCTGGAAGTTCTGGGCAGCTAATGACTGTGAGAGTAATGCAGACAGCTGCACTTCTCTGCAACCCGAGAGGTGTGTGTGTGTGTGTGTGTGTGTGTGTGTGTGTGTGTGTGTGTGTGTGTGTGTGTGTGTGTGTGTGTGTGAGTGTGTGTGTGGTGTGTAGTGCATGAGTGTGTGTGTGTGTATGTGATGTGTGTGTGTGTGATGTGTATGAGTGAGTGTGTGTGTATGTGATGTGTGTGTGTGTGATGTGTATGAGTGAGTGTGTGTGTGGTATGTAGTGCATGAGTGTGTGTGTGTGTGTGTGATGTGTATGAGTGAGTGTGTGTGTATTTGTGATGTGTGTGTGTGTGATGTGTATGAGTGAGTGTGTGTGTGGTGTGTAGTGCATGAGTGTGTGTGTGTGTATGTGATGTGTGTGTGTGTGATGTGTATGAGTGAGTGTGTGTGTATGTGATGTGTGTGTGTGTGATGTGTATGAGTGAGTGTGTGTGTGGTATGTAGTGCATGAGTGTGTGTGTGTGTGTGTGATGTGTATGAGTGAGTGTGTGTGTATGTGATGTGTGTGTGTGTGATGTGTATGAGTGAGTGTGTGTGTGTGTGTGTGTGTGTGTGTGTGTGTGTGTATGAGTGAGTGTGTATGTGGTGTGCAGTGTGTGTGTGTGTGTGTGGTGCATGAGTGAGTGTGTGTGTGTGGTGTGTAGTGTAGTGTATGAGTGAATGAGTGAGTGTGTAGTGTGTGAGTGTGTGTGTGTGTTGTATGAGTTTGTGTGTACATGGTGTATGAGTATGTGTAGTGTATGTATGTGGTGTATGAGTGTGTGTGTGTGTGTGTATGAGTATGTTTAGTGTATGAGTAAGTGTGTGTAGTACATGTGTGTGGTGTATGAGTTTGTGTGTGTGTGTGTGTGTGTGTAGTGTATGAGTTAGTGTGTGTGGTGTATGTGTGAGTGTTGTATGAGTGTGTAGTGTATAAGTTTGTGTGTGTGCTTGTGTGGAATATGATGTGTGTGTGTGCTTGTGTGGAATATGATGTGTGTATGTGTGTGTGGAGTTTATGTATATACAATATTTATTTGTGACTCTCTCTCTCATCTCCATAAAGCTTTTCAGCAGATGGAAGCATGATCCCACTTTTGAACCAGAAATAGCGTCAGAAGCACCTGACCTGGGCTACAGAGAAGCAGCACTGGACTGTTGCTCAGTGGTCCAAAGTACTTTTTTTCGGATGAAAGCAACTTTTGCATGTCATTCGGAAATCAAGGTGCCAGAGTCTGGAGGAAGACTGGGGAGAGGGAAATGCCAAAATGCCTGAAGTCCAGTGTCAAGTACCCACAGTCAGTGATGGTCTGGGGTGCCATGTCAGCTGCTGGTGTTGGTCCACTGTGTTTTATCAAGGGCAGGGTCAATGCAGCTAGCTATCAGGAGATTTTGGAGCTCTTCATGCTTCCATCTGCTGAAAAGCTTTATGGAGATGAAGATTTCATTTTTCAGCACGACCTGGCACCTGCTTACAGTGCCAAAACTACTGGTAAATGGTTTACTGACCATGGTATTACTGTGCTCAATTGGCCTGCCAACTCTCCTGACCTGAACCTCATAGAGAATCTGTGGGATATTGTGAAGAGAAAGTTGAGAGACGCAAGACCCAACACTCTGGGTGAGCTTAAGGCCGCTATCGAAGCATCCTGGGCCTCCATAACACCTGAGCAGTGCCACAGGCTGATTGCCTCCATGCCACGCCGCATTGAAGCAGTCCTTTCTGCAAAAGGATTCCCGACCAAGTATTGAGTGCATAACTGAACATAATTATTTGAAGGTTGACTTTTTTTGTTTTAAAAACACTTTTCTTTTATTGGTCGGATGAAATATGCTAATATTTTGAGATAGGAAATTTGGGTTTTCATGAGCTGTATGCCAAAATCATCAATATTAAAACAATAAAAGGCTTGAACTACTTCAGTTGTGTGTAATGAATCTAAAACATATGAAAGTCTAATGTTTATTAGTACATTACAGAAAATAATGAACTTTATCACAATATGCTATTTTTTTGAGAAGATCCTGTACAATATTTATTTGTGACTCTCTCTCTCTCTCTCTCTCTCTCTCTCTCTCTCTCTCTCTCTCTCTCTCTCTCTCTCTCTCTCTCTCTCTCTCTCTCTCTCTCTCTCTCTCTCTCTCTCTCTCTCTCATTTATTGTATATTTTCAATCCCTTTTTTGTAGCAGCATCACACTCCTCACCTAGGTGTTGGAGAAATTGGAGGGAGGGGTTTTATGTTAATACAGCTGGACAAACAGTTCTCGGCATTCTGCAGTCATGTGGCAAGCTTGCAGGAAAAAAAAAGGTTAACCTGATGTCTGCAAGTCTGAATAAGTAAAACCCAGGCAGCAGAGCAAGGGGAACTTTTTGCAATATAGGTGGACGAGTGCCGGGAGAGAAAGCTGCAAGCAAGCGGGCGGCATTAGAACCAGCGAGGGTCACACCGCAGTCGTCCTTGATTCCCCAGCGCCCTAGGCACGAGACTATGCGGCCTTTCCGTAAATCCGACCATGATTTTGCTCCAATAAAAACAATAGGAACGCTGTATTAAAGCGATTTTGCAGTGATTTTACTACCTGAACCACAAAAAAAAAATTGCAATTTGCTAGAAATAAAATTGCTACAAAACACCGGAAATCACTTTGGAAGTCGCTGCACAAAACACTAGCAAAAAATGCTCAGCGATAGCTCCAAGAGTCTCGGTACAATCTCGGACAATCGGGGTATTTTGGGATTCGGAAATCGTGATTTTCGAATCGGAAAACTCGCCCGTTAGTGGGCCCCAGCCGTGCAGCCCAGAGACGGGACTGCGGCGCAGCAGGCTGTGCGAGGCGAGTAATGAAGTGTTTGCCGTCTGCATGTCAATCTTGTCGATTCCCCGGCTGCACAGCGATGAGACGTTCGCGGGATCGTCTCCGGCCGCGGATCAGACGCACACTGTAAGGAATTGGCTCCTCTGTATGCGCAGAAGATCCCGGCTTCATCTGTAAACTCTCCGTGATTTATAACATGGCGCCCAGCATCTGCAGAACTCAATTACCGATGTGCCGAAATACCCGAGCGTGACACAAATGGCTGCCGCTAAAACACAATTTATCGCCTTTTAATAGTTTTTGATGTAAACGTGAGTGTGATTAACTTACATCAAACCTGAACTGAACTCCGCCAGGCTTAAAAGGGGAACTCCGCAAGGCGTCATTGGATCAGGCAACAAATATTTATATTTGTAGTGATTTATACCTGCTAAAAAAAGAAGTAAGGAAAAGATCACAGCTGCAGACCGTGAGACAATTTGTCATCATCTGTTTTTACTTAGCAGTAAAGATTATCTATTAGATGTTAACATTTGTATACTGTCAGCACCACAGAATATGTTGATGCTTTATAAATCAATAATAATAATAGTGGTTTTCTCTTGTTGGACTTGCTTAATAGCTGTTGGACAGCCACTAATAGCCCAACCTGCAGGTTAGGGAGTCTTGCCCATGGACTCCTTGCTGAATAAGTAACTGGCTGCAGCCAGGGCCGGTTTAAGCAACAATGGGGCCCCAGGGCAAAATAAACCTGCCCCCCCCCCCCCCCAACAGATACCCCGGAGCAAAAATTGGCATTTTGCAGCTGGTATAGTCAGGGTTTGAAGCCCCAATCGGTCGGAGCTCCACATTCTGGCTACCCCAGCCTGCATGGGGGACAAGGGGTTAAAAAGTTTCAGGAGAGGGGACCCCACATAAAAAAAAAAAAAAAAAATTCCCACACTCTAAACATAAAAAAAAAAATTGGGAAAATAGGAAAAAAATGCCAGGGATCTTCATACAGCCATATTGCGGCTGTATAGCGATCCCTGGCCAAAGCGCTGCGGCTGCGTATAGACCCCCTGGAAACCCCGTCAGGAAATGTATTGCTCCTTCTTTTGATGAAAAGTGACATTTACCGCATTTAAAAGTATACTTTTTTCATTCGAAACTTTAAAATCGATTTTCTCAAAAACTATAAGGTCTTTTTAAAAAATTGTTTTTTCCTCTTATTCCCAATGATTTCCTTAACATATTCTGCAAATTTAGGGTTTCTAGAAATTATGGTGGATTTGATATTAACCATTGAAGTCGGCTGGTTTTTAAATGTGTATTTTTTTTCCTTTGAAACTTTAAAATCGATTTTCTCAAAAACTATAAGGTCTTTTTGAAAAAAAAAATTTTCCTCTTGTAGCCACTGGGGGCCCCTACAAGCTCTGGGGCCCTGGGGCAGCTGCCTCCTTTGCCTCTATGGTAGCGCCAGCCCTGGCTGCAGCAAGGATTGGACCCCTGGTCACCTATGTCAATGCCTTTAACCAGTACACTATCCATCCCCTGCAAAATGAATTCCCCTCTCCCCATGTTAATGTATAACTTTTACACAGGGGTTCGTTGAAGTCAAAGAATTCCTTAAAGAGGAACTCCAGTGAAAATAATGTAATTAAAAAAAAGTGCTTAATTTTTACAATAATTATGTATAAATGATTTAGTCAGTGTTTGCCCATTGTAAAATCATTCCTCTCTGATTTACATTCTGACATTTACCACATGGTGACATTTTTACTGTTGGCAGGTGATGTCACTGGAATGAGATGATGCTTGCTTTTTTTGGCAGTTGGAAACAGCTGTTATTTCCCACAATGCAACAAGGCTCCCACAGTGTGATGTCAGGACCTCAGAGCTGTGAGGCGCTGACCTCACACTGTGGGAGGGGTTTCACCACAAAATCAGCCATACAGAGCCCCCTGATGATCCGCTTGAGAAAAGGAATAGGTTTCTCATGGGAAAGGGGGTATCAGCTACTGATTGGGATGAAGTTCAATTCTTGGATACAGTTTCTCTTTAACGGGTTCCTCCAGAGCATACATGTCAAACTCCGGCCCCCAGGCCAAATCTGGCCCTCAGAGCCATTACATTTGGCCCTCAAGGGATTTCCCCACTTTGCATTATGTTTGGCCCACTCTAGACCACCAAGGAAGCTATGCTGGAGGTGAAGCCCTAAAACACCCGGGAAGCCATATGGTGGAGGTAGGGGGAAAGCACTAGATACCAGGGAACTGTATAGGGGAGGGTGGGGGCCTCTAGACACCAGAGAACTGTACAAGGCAGGGTGGGGGCCTCTAGACACCAGGAAACTGTATAGGGGAGGGTGGGGGCCTCTAGACACCAGAGAACTGTACAAGGCAGGGTGGGGGCCTCTAGACACCAGGAAACTGTATAGGGGAGGGTGGGGGCCTCTAGACACCAGAGAACTGTACAGGGCAGGGTGGGGGCCTCTAGACACCAGGAAACTGTATAGGGGAGAGGTGCCATTAGACACCTGGGAACTTTATAAAAGAAGAAGGTGTCCAGTAGAATTGAGGTTGGCCCGTGACTGTGTCCCAGTGCACAATTTTGGCCCACTTTGTATTCGAGTTTGACACCCCTGCTCCAGAGTAAAAAGGTTGAGAAAGTCTAGCAGGGAGTCTGTAGGCACTATCCTGCCTTCTCTATGGAAACTGAGGTAAATATTCCCAGGCCTTTCTTGGTGATGAGTTTCAAGGTGTCCTTCAAGTCGTCTTCTTCAGTTGCTCCTGGAAGGTGTCTTCTTGTCCCGATGTTGTTTTTGTGTCCCTCTATTATACAGGTCTTCTAAGTGATGCTAGTAGTCTTGAGCATTTCATCGTGATCATAGACTCCGCCCTGACTCATGACTTCTTATCTCTTAGTAGTTTTCATAATTTCCTCTAAAACATGTCAAACTCCAGTCCTCTAGGGACATATCCATGCTGTGTTTAGGATGGACATATAAATGGAGGCGTCTTCTACTTGTTGAACCACGCCTTTCCTGACTCAGTCCCATCAGTTAATTTAAGCTGTACCAAAAATGTGTGAGGACCTCGACCCTTGAGAACAGGAGATCGACATCCCTGCAAGTGTCCACTACGTTGACGATTTGTTGTAAATTCACTCAAGGTGTTACGATCGCTGTTCTACGTGTCTCTTTCGGTAGGAAGTGTTTCATCGTTGTTTTCCAGAAGTATGCTGACCGTGGAAGGTGCTACACTGGGGCACGCTGGAGGACCGGGTCACCACCCCTGCCCGGGAATCCCCCACCCCGCTCAGTAACATACAGTTAGTTAACTGTTTCCAGGTTCCAGCAGCATACACTGAACAGGATAGAGTCAGTAAAAAACTCTCCATGTCAGTCTGAGTCTATGTTAGGCGCTAAGTAATACAAGGGTCTTATCTATTAGCCATATATACCTCACAAACCTTACAAGATCCCTTGTAATTAATGTATCTGGATGACACTTATATTTGCAAAGAAATCTCTCTACCTGTTCTGATTGTATGGTCTAACATTGTCATTCAACAGGAGTACAGTCTGAAGAAGGCTTACTAGCTGAAAGCTTACTGTTTTTCTTGTAAATTAGCCAATAAACTAGAGACTATATTAATCCTGATTCAAACCTTCCTGTCTGTATGTGAAGAAACGCGGAAAAGCCGCCGCCTCTCAAGGTGAGGCGGCTGTTTCCGCGTCCAGTGGAACGTCACAACGCGGAAAAACCGCCGCATGCCGCTTAGGCAGAGCGGCGGAATCCGCATTGGGAACGGCGGAATCCGCATTGGGTACGGCGGAATCCGCATTGAGAGCGGCGGAATCCGCATTGGAGGCGGCTCCCGCACGCGGTTCACAAGATACATTGCAAGACAGTACTGGTGTGTCTGGGACTGATCGTCCACCTAGATTCAGAATGACACGCGCGCGCGCGCACTGAGGCAGAGCTTAAATAACAGCCAGAGGGGAGTCAGCTGACCAGGCAGGTCAGCTGACATTTTCCACCTGTAACGATTGTGGGATATCTCCGTGTTCAGCGCACAAAGATGTGCGCTGACACTGCGGAGGTCCTCCACAAGCGTGTCAAGATGCTAGAACCCAGCTTTTGGTGCAAGCACCAGTAGAGGGAAATTCCTGTCGGCAGAGGGCGCTGGGGAGCGCAGAGGAACCAATCCCCTGCACCTCCACAAATGCCAGACAGGAATTGCACGAAGCGCAGAACGCAATCGCAAGAGAAGCGATTGCGAATGAGAACGAGCAAAGGGACAGGTTGTATGTGTGTGCGCCAATCTAGTCGCCACCCCGCGACCGCGCACACACAACAGCAGGTGCGAAACAGAAACGCAACCGCCAAGAACGGCGATTGCCAGAAGTGACACAAGGCAGATCAGAACAGAATACGAGGATAGCAAAGGCACAGTAAATCATACAATGAGAAGATACGGAAAATAATAAACGCTAGCTAACCGCGAACACCGCACTCATTCGCAACAGTGCACGCGGTTATGCGCGGTCTCCACGTGATAAGCACAATAGAGACAAGCACGCCTAACTAACCATCAACAGACAAACACGAAACAAAGAACGTGAACGCTTGCTTAACGGTTACCTCATCGAGCCTACAGCAAGCGCCCGTATCAGACAAGACAGACAAACGAGAAACAGGAACTAGGCAGAAAGGATCCACCGCTCTTCCGCCAGAGCAAGTGTGATCCAAGCAGGAACACAGATCAGAAAGATCCACAGCCGCTAACGCTAGCGGCTAGTGCGATCTAAACAAGACAGATCAGATGAGGTAGCTGGTAGCAACCGCTGCTCCAGCTTACACTCCAGGAACTAGATCAGAAGGATCCACAGCCGCTACCGCTAGAGGCTAGTGCGATCCAAACAAGACAGAGCGATTCGCTATCAACCGCCGCTGGTGACAGCGCAATCGCGACAGACAAGACAGGACAGAATAGGCAGTACAAATTATACACAAACTGACTGCACTAACTAGGAATGCAAGGAGCACTCCCCAAGAATTAACTATACTAAGATAGCAGTGGCTGACACTCCAGGTGAGTCCAGCAGGAACAAACCTCTATGAGCAGCGAAGCATTGTGGGACACACATAGTACTTATAGTACACGCCTCCAATGAATGTGGCCAGGCAATTTGCATGACAACGTATGCAAATTCCTCAGCAAGCACAAGCTGCAAAACTGACAGAAGGTCTTCTTTCCAGAGTCCTGCAGCATGCAGACCTGAATAATGATCAAAAGGCTGCCTGCCTGCGCAGGCAGCCGAGCGGATCGTTACACCACCACTCTCATTGGTCTAGCAATTAGGGAGGTCCTGGAGAGGTCCTTGTGTATATATACTGCTGGCTGTTCACTTGTTCCTTGTCTGGCGTTGCGATCACATACGTGGGAGCACCCAGATCCGTAGACAGATCCTTAAGTGTGCCGGGACCAGCTGGAGCTGTAATCCTACACTTAGCTAGATTCTGTTGATAGCTAAAGTACTAGTTTGATTGTGATTATTTGTTATGACTTCCTGCTTGCCTGACTATCCTCCTGAACTCTGATCTTGTACCTCGATATTTCTGATACTTTGTTGCCGAACCCCGGCTCGTTCCTAGACTCCGCCTCAGCCTCCTGATTCTGTACCTCGATATATCTGATACCCCGTTGCCGAACCCTGCCTGTACTTAGACTCCGCCTTTGTCTTCTGATCTTGTACTGTATCTGTCCGTGTGTGTACGACCTGGCTTGTCCGACCTCGAGAACCGACCTTACCGTTAGAGGCGGTTCCTCGCTCTGTTAGCGACCCTTCGTCCTGAGGGTTACTTTCAGACAATCCTTCCTACTGTCAGTCTGACTCCTCCCGTCTTGGAGAGCAGGTCTGCGGAAGGAATCTGTGCAGTACTCCTTGCTGCATTGAGGCCTAGTCCTCAAAGTGTTACTGTTACACCAAACACTACACTCTACTCAGGTGAACAGAGGTTAGCTAGTATATCGGATTATCGGTGAGACTGCAGATCACTTATAATCTGGTATATATCTGTATTCCCAGTGATACTGCAGATCACCGGTAATCAGATCCTCTCTGTGCTTCACCGATCGTTACACTGTAAAATACAAGCTCTAGTCTTCAGCAATGCTTAGCTACTAAGATAAGGAATTGCACACACAGTGTTTCTCTCCCTCCTGCCTCTTCCACCTTCAGGCTGGGGGCTGGAATGATTTGTCTGTGATCTGTCCACACAGGAGCGGCTTGCTAGCAAGCCAGGATTAAAGCATGCCAGCAAACTAGCCAAGTATATTTGTAGGTAACTTTTCTTCAATAATAGCACCTTTATATGGACAATCTGCTCTGCTCAAAAGTCTCTGAGTTCTGTTTGTGATGTTTACATTTGGTTCCTAACATTGCTGAACTAGTTAGCCTTAATTTTATCACCTGAGTTAGGCAATAAATATCTAAAGATCGCCATACAAACATCGATTTTGATCATCCAAATGGGTCCCGGCAGCCAGCCATTGTACCCCCATTTGTGCCCCTTCAAAAAATTGGAAGCTGGAGCCACCACTGATGCTGACTTCTAGGTCAGACTTATGATCAGAGATGGAATCTGATATGGATGACTGGCGGTAATATTTGGAGCATTGGCCTGTTAGCCTCTGTAGAGTGGAGGACTCTGGGAGGACTTCCTGGGATATTCAGAGCTTGGGCATTAGATCCTTCCATCGCATGGCCATTGCTTTCAGAAGCTGAGGGCTAATTTCTCACATTTTCTAGTAATGCCTCTTGGTTATTGAGGGAGAATATTATTAGCACACACTTCAGCCTGAGATGGATAAGCTTTGTGCTTTCTGAACTTGCTGAAACGTTATTCTTCCTCATCATAGCAGTTATCAAATAACTCTGAATACCTTACTGGGAAGCCCTAAGTCTACGCATGGGTCTGGGTTTCCCTTATCTCCTTGGAGGCCTCATCCGCATTGCTGGCTTAAAGAGACTCTGTAACTTCAAAAAGATCCCCTGGGGGGTACTCACCTCGGGTGGCGGAAGCCTCCGGATCCTAATGAGGCTTCCCACGCCGTCCTCTGTCCCACGGGGGTCTCGCTGCAGCCCTGTGAACAGCCGGCGACAGGCCCGACTGTAATTTCAATATTTACCTTTGCTGGCTCCAGCGGGGGCGCTGTGGCTACTTTCGGGCTCGGAAATAGACGGAAATACCCGATCTCCGTCGGGTCCGCTCTACTGCGCAGGCGCCGGAAACTTGCGCCTGCACAGTAGAGCAGACCCGACGGCGATCGGGTATTTCCGCCTACTTCGGAGCCGACAGCCGTCAGAGCGCCTGCGCAGGAGCCAGGAAGGTAAATATTACGTCACGGCTGTACGGAGGGCTGCAGCGAGACCCCTGAGGGACGGAGGACGGCGTGGGAAGCCTCATTAGGATCCTGAGGCTTCCCCCACCCGAGGTGAGTACCCCCCAGGGGGCGTTTTGCCGTTACAGTTCCTCTTTAAAGAAGCCAAGTGTAGGAAGATGATCTGCTTGTATTGTGGTCTGTTGGAGGTGATGCTCTCCCATACTTTCCTTCTCGGCCTGGTTCTCTGTCACAGTGGAAGCAGCCCAAAGATTTGGCTTCTGCTCAGAGTTTGTGAGGTTAGCGGTGGAGCTGGCAGCCACGTTGTCTGGCGGTGTGTGTGTGGGCTATCCTTCAGCACTAATGTTCCCGCTTTTTGCATCTCTTCCTCACTTCAGATCTCTCCAGCCCTTGGCTGGCTGGGTATTGCTCCACTTCATTGGTGGGTTTCTTTGGGCGCCATCTTGCCTGCGGGGGGGGCTCTCTGGGTATGGCAAGGCTTGAGTTTCATAATTGCTTGCTGGGCTCTTCTCTTGGTCTGGTTGGTATGGTCCCTACATGTTTATTATGTTATCATCTTCTACCCTAAGATAGTGAAAAAAAAAAGATCCACTTACCTGGGGCTTCCTCCAGCTCGTGGCAGCCGACCTGTGCCCTCGCCGCAGCTCCGGTGGCTCTCGGTCTTCTCTGCTCGCCAGGTCGGGTTCTTCTGCGCTAAACCGTGCGTGTCACGTGGTCGCTCTGACGTCATCAGGACGGTACTGCGCAGGTGCAGAACTACTACGCCTGCGCAGTACCATCCTGATGACGTCGGAGAGACCACGTGACCCGCGCTGTGGAGTGCAGAAGAAGCCGACCCGGAATCCGACATGGCGAGGTCAGCTGCGCCAGCGGAGAAGACCGGGAGCCACCGGAGCTGCGGCGAGGGCACAGTACGGCTGCCATGGGCTGGAGGAAGCCCCAGGTAAGTGGATCCTTTTTTTTCACTAGCTTGGGCCACTCCTTTAAGTCTCGACTATTCCATCGTTGGTACAGTAAGGACAATTCTTTTGTAAAGACAATTCTTCAAGGCTGCAATTAAGTTACAACCACGTAAGAACTCTGTCTCTGCAAAGTAACAGCTTCCACTGGCACCAGACTGCATTTCCAGCTAACTTTTTCCACCTAACAAATTTTGTACCATCTTTAACTTAACCTTAAAAACTACCTTGCAAATTCTAATTTCCTCAGTTTAAAGGTAGCCATACCTCTAACGAAGATGGGCAGATTTGACCAAGAGACAAATCTCTCTGATTGAATCTGATTAGAGAGAGATCTGTCGGCTGCCCATACGTTGCAGGCCGGCTCCTGATCGATGTCATGCTGATATCGATCAAAAATCGCCCTTGTGACACCGCAACTGCCACCTCGCCGGCCTGCTGCTACTACTGCACCGGGGGGCAAATTTTACACTAGGGTGGACAGCGCTGGGGGTTTTGTCACGTTTGTCGCTCATCCTGATATTGCTCGCTGTTACTGCCATTCACCCGATTGACCAAGACGGCCCGACATCTTGCAGCATTTCTGATCGATACAGTTGACCAATTTCGTCCCGAAATTGGTTGCATTGTCGATCGGGCATGTTCTTTGCGGCACAGATTTTCATCCGATTCGATAATAATTATCGAATCAGATGGTCAATCGGCCACCAAGTCGATAGATGTAGGGCCACCTTAAAGAACAAGCGACACCCATGCTAACCTAGAAATAAAAAACACATATATAAGTAGATAAATACTACTTCTACTTACATAACAGATGTATTGTGCTATCCACGTAATGATTCCTGTGAATTTTACAAAGGAAACGCAGAAAACCCTATTCTAGGCAGTGGCCATCTTGCCAAGCTAATGCTGACATCATATTCTCCCTGACTCTTGTTTTCCCCCCTCCCTTCTCTTGCTCATTGTGTATTCATTAGCTGCCCTCCTCCCAGAGTCTTTTTTTTATTTATTTACACATCCAATCACTGAGTCACCTCAGCCTTGCTTGTAAACACAAGTGATCAGCTGGATAGGGAAATAAATGGAAGAGGAGGAATATATTATAGATAAAAAGAACTCCCAGCATTCAAAAGAACTCCCAGCATTCAACTTTTTGGCACTGTTTGGCACTAGGGCCAGTGCTCCTATAGTATGTAATAACTCCAAACCATGACAGCAGAAAAAAGTTTTCAATGCAGGATTAGCATCTTTATCACTTAATACACTCAGACCAGTTACTGTTGAAATTTTTATGGTGACAATAGCGCTTTAAGAGTTTCTGAATGGCCAGCTCAAGATCACACAGAGTGTTTCCCAGTTTTTATCAAAGACGGCGTCTCTTCATTCTGTTCTGCCTTTACTGCCGAAGTTTCATCTACCTTTTCATTTCAGTTATGGGTCTTCAGAGCTGCTGTACTTTAGGGGAACCAGTAGAAAACCTCATAGGGAAATTCAGCTAATGTGATTGGGTGGACGGCACCCTGTGGAAATGCTAGCTTTCCAATAGGTTGTAGAAAACTACGCCCACACTATTCAGCCAATCACAACGCTTTGTGCTGTAGAGGGTGCTGTGATTGGAGAACTGTTCCTTATGAGGTTTCCTGCTGGGTCCCCTAAAGTAGACTAGCACTGGGCCATCTTTTAGGCAACAGGAAGATGCTTCTGTCTCGAATGCCTTGAATTTGCCCCCCGAACAGTTCAAAAGGAAACCCGAGTCTTCAAAGAGACAAGACTTATAAAGCTGAAGGTTTGTCCCCACAAAATTAATTCGACCAATTCGATTTTGGTCAATCGATTATGTTTTGTTTGGCAAATTCGATCAAATGATCAAATTAGCCAGACATCGACAGAAAAAAATCATCCAGTGTATGGCCACCTTTAGACTATAAGAAGGACATATGACTGTAGTAAGGATTAGATTGTGAGCCCCTCTGAGGGACAACCAGTGACATGACTATACACTGTGAATAATGTTAGCACTATATAAATAACTAGCTGATGGCCCGGCGATGCCCCGGTATGGTTTTGGCTGGTGTTGGCTCCGCCCACTTTTTCTAACCCTACCACACAATTACTCAATGACCAAGTTTGTGAGCTTTGCGGTCTTTGGTATCAATAATTTGCATTGAAATGGCTGTGGCTCCACCCCTTTTCTGAATTTGAACCCCAGTGACCCAATGACCAACTGTACTGGGTTTTAGGCTTGCGCCATTAGCAGTGCAAGAATGTCAGCAATGAAATATTCCCCTTGATAACCAATAGGTGAATTTCGATTGGCTTTAGTAGGCTCCACCTACTTTTATGAATATTAATCCCAGTCACCCAGTGACCAACTGTGCAAAGTTTGAGAACCCTGCCATTAACAGTGTAAGAATGGCTGCAGTTTACATTTTCCCAGTGTAATTTGTATTCGTCTCCGCCCACTTTTTGGTTATGGGGATAAATAGTATCCTATATGTTATTCCGGGTAATGTACTATACCAGGGCATAGGCTGGAGAGGCTCCAGCCTCAGGGCGCAGTGTAGGAGGGGGCGCAGAATTCATTCAGCTGTCATTCCTAATTGTGTTTGAAGCAGAAAGAAATAATACAAGGGGATACATGGCAGTGACTGCAAGCCAGATAACTAGATATTAAGGTGTTGGGGAGGTTGTGGGCCCTGTGGCGCCTCTTAGTCAATAGCAATCAGTGTGTGATGGCTGGGGAGGCAGGGATGGAGGGGCGCACTTTGGTGTCTCAGCCTTGGGTGCTGGAGGACCTTGACCCGGCTCTGTACTATACTGTAGGTGTGCCAAATTTCATTCAAATCCATTCAGCCATTGTGACTAACAAACATTCAAACATCCAAACTTTTGCATTTATCATATTAGTGAGATAAGTAAATGAAATAAATTGTGGAACAAACAGCCTTAACAACTGTAGGATTCAGGAAGAAAGTGATTTCTTCCACTGGTCATTAATTAATTCTGCATTATTAATTCTGCTCTTTTGTTTGAACTTATTAAATTTGTTCTCATCTCCCCTTTCCCGTTTGTCTTGTCTAATTAATTATTGGCTGAAAGTATGCTACCATAGAGACACCAGGGAAACAAGAAAGTATACTTACCTACGGCAACTGGAATTTTTCCTTGGAAGTGGATCTCCATGGTAGCATACAGTCCCACCTTGGTTGCTGTTGGCTTGTACTTAGGAAGCAGGGAGGTTCAGGGAAGGGGGGGGGGGGGGTAACACCTTTATAGATTCAGGCAGGGGTCACACTTATCGGCTTTCGTACGCATTTTCTGCACAGAAAAACTGACTTCAACTGAGAACTCATGTTAATCAATAAGCAAGGTCACACTTTAATGCAGATTTCGCACGCAGAAAAAAAACTGACATCTTGCGCAATTTGTCAGTTTTCTCTATAAATTACATTAGCTGCTGTAAGGCAGAGGTCACACTTGTCTTTCAGTTTTCTGCAAAGTGTAGAAACTGAAAGACAAATGTGACCCCTGCCTCAGGGATATCTTAACGGAGCATGATAGGGGCGGAGCAATGCCCATAAGTAAACTGCCATGGAGATACACCAGGGATGGAAGATTCAATTTAGGTAAGTATGATTATAACTTTCCTATTAAGTGTGATTCCATCGTAAAGTGTGACTCCGCTTACAGAATTGAGACTGTACAGCTGTCAACACGACCAGGCTGAAATAAGTAGTCTATCATAAGGGCTCGTCTCCACTAGTGCGGCGTATGTCTCGCAGACGCACGCTGCACTGAGCCGGTGGGCGGGATCGCAGGTGAATCCCATGAGCCGTGCCATGCACAGCTATGGGATTCGCAGCCTCCGCGGCAAATTCTGCGGGGGGTTCCGGGCGAATCGCTCCCGCAAGCGATTCCCCCGCGGTGCTGTCATCCCCTATGGCAGAGTTTCCCCGTGCGAATCGTGCGGGGAAACTCTGCAGAATCGCCGGCGAAACCGCCCTAGTGGAAACGGGCCCTTACCTTGCCTGCCAATCTGTTGTGATTCCTGAAACTTTTTTTGTGAACCCAGCCTTATGCAACAACACTTTAATGGAATTAGTTTGGGTGTTATACTGAACCATCTTAGCCACTTAAAATTTTAGGATGTGAGTCCTAATTAGTCCTCCTGCAGACTTCAGGATGTGAGTCTCAGGTCCAGGGCCGGTTCTCCCATGAAGCAGGGTGAAACATTTGCATCAGGCGCAGAGATTAAAGGGGCGGCAAGTTTGTACTATGTGTTTACACTTACAGCATGCAGTCAGAGTAGGAGGAGAAGCGAGAGGAGAGCGAGGGAAGAGGTCATCATTGGGGAAAAGCAGCTAGTTGTGCTGTGTGAGGAGTCTGACAGTGAATAAGGAGGGAGGAGGCAGGAGGGCAGCATTGGGAAAAGCAGCTTGCTGTGCTGTGTGAGGAGTCTGACAGTGAGTGAGGAGGGGGAGGCAGGAGAGCATCATTGGGGAAAAGCAGCTTGTTGTGCTGTGTGAGGAGTCTGACAGCGAGTGAGGTGGGCGGAGGCAGGAGAGCATCATTGGGGAAAAGCAGCTTGTTGTGCTGTGTTAGGAGTCTGACAGTGAGTGAGGAGGGGGAGGCAGGAGAGCAGCATTGGGGAAAAGCAGCTTGTTGTGCTCTGTGAGGAGTCTGACAGCGAGTGAGGAGAGGGAGGCAGGAGAGCAGCATTGGGGAAAAGCAGCTTGTTGTGCTGTGTGAGGAGTCTGACAGCGAGTGAGGAGGGGGAGGCAGGAGAGCAGCATTGGGGAAAAGCAGCTAGTTGTGCTGTGTGAGGAGTCTTACAGTGAATAAGGAGGGAGGAGGCAGGAGGGCAGCAGCGTTTCATTTGATTTGCACAGCAGAAGGGAGGAGGTGGCACCAGGGCCTGATTTACCAAGAGGCACTGTAGGCACGTGCCTACAGGCCACTGATGATGTTGCCTCCTTCCCTATGCAGAGTCCTGATGAGAGCGTAAATGAGAGGTTACTCGCCCAGCTCTCGGCATTCCACTGATGAGATCTACCTGTAGTCGGAGGCAACACTACTTAATACTGAGGGTATCTCTGGCTATCTAATGCTAAGGGACACCTGTAGCTACCTATGACGGGCAAGGGAAGTAAGGGACAGCTTGGCCAGCACACTTGTGGTGCGGTTTGGTGAGTGGTTGTAGGTTCATGCAGGGCGAAGTCTAGGGAGCCAGGACTTCTGTACCTATAGGCTCCTGGGTGGCACCTCTGTATCTGGCTCTTCTACTGGCCACATATGCTATTGCTCCGTTGTTATTGCCTGATGAAGCAGGATCAAACCTGCGAAACACGTTGCATTGTCCCCCGGAGTATGTAAATAAACTTGTTGTATTTGACAAACACATTGGCATATCTTGTGTCTGCTTGGGGGAGGTAAGTCCACCACTGCCTCCTCATGTTTTACACTTTTTAGACTCTTTTATCCTTTTGGCGCCTCTGTATCCATACTACCCTATATTGAAGCGGAATGAAACCCAGAGTTTCTTCTTTGCTCTAAAAAATTATTTATAGCATATTATATACAACCATCATTTTTTTTTTTTACTAGAACATAATTTAAAGGGTTACACGCAGGGCTGGAAAGTTCAGAAATGTGGACGCATCCGAAGTGTAGATAATGTTATCTTGTGTTTACTTAACCACTTCAGCCTAGAGGGTTGAGGATTTTTTACATCTGAGCAACTTTCACCTCCCATTCATTTGCCAATAACTTTATCACTACTTATCACAATGAATTGATCTATATCTTGTTTTTTCCGCCACCAATTAGGCTTTCTGTGGATGGTACATTTTGCTAAGAGCCACTTTACTGTAAATGCATTTTAACAGGAAAAATAAGAAAAAAACTGAAAAAATTCATTATTTCTCAGTTTTCAGCCATTATAGTTTTAAAATAATACATGCCTCCATAATTAAAACTCATGTATTGTATTTGCCCATATGTCCCGGGTATTACACCGTTACATTTATGTCCCTATCACAATGTATGGTGACAATATTTTATTGGGAAATAAAGGTGCATTTTTTCAATTTGCGTCCATCACTATTTAGAAGCCTATAATTTAATAAATCATATTGATATACTCCTTTGACATGAATATTTAAAGTTTATGCCCTTTTTTTATTTTTTTATTTTATTTTTTATTAAAACTTGTATGTGGGTATTTTTTGGTGTGGGAGGTAAACAGTGCGCGCAGCCTAACTGGACGGAAATGTTCGTCCAGTTAGGCTGAAGTGGTTAATTGTATCAAGTGAGGAATGTGACACATTGTCTAACTGTGGAGAGGCTCTTGGACACAGACAGAAACTCAAAGCATTTCTGCCTTCAATACATAATGATTAAAACCAGTTATTAATAAAATGCTAAGTCAGCTCTCAAAGCAAAAAACGGTACTTTGGGAACGTATGATTGCTAAATGAATAATAATATCTATGCACAAATGCAAATATGATAACCATATGGCATATAAAAAGTAGGAAAACATGTTTTTATTGAATATTATGTCAGGGTTTTATACCGCTTTAAGTCCATCCCTGGTGGAGGGGTGTTACCCCCTTTTTTCCTCCTCTACAGAGAGCGACTTCTTAATCCTGAGTGGGGTCAGGTCCAATCTCTCCACCTGCCTATATAGTGGTTGGCTTTGAGGTGACCCTGCTTTGTGAGTATAGCTTATTACTCTATCATACTTCATTTCAACTACTAGTACAGGTACTCCCCGACTTACTAACGACCCGCCAATACAAACGGCATGGATTCTGTGTTTCCATGAGAACAAGTAAAAAAAAAAAAATTTCAAATTGGACTTGTAGTTTTTGAGTAAATCTAAACTACAAATTCAAAGAAAAAATGTATTTTAAACTTGTAGAGGTGACACAGAGAAGGACACTGGAGGCACAGGGGGGCACAGAGGAGGTACAGGGGACAGAGATGGCCCAATCTTCTGACTTAAGTACAGATTCAGGTTAAGAACAAACCTACAGTCCCTACCTTGTTCATTAACCGGGGACTACCTATATTTGGCTCTTGGTGTCCCTACTTTGTGTTCTGTTTTACATGTATTTTATGGCCTCAGAAGTCCTTTAAGGGGCCCCGTCAAAGTTTTTCTGGGGGCCCCCATGATTTGTCGTTACACTGCTGGGCAAAAGCTCGGAATGTGAAGTGGTGAACGGCCCAGCATGTCTCAGCTACTCTGATAATTAGGGTACTGCAGAGGTTACTCCAGGTCGTGCCGTGTCCAGAATATTTTGCGTTTAGTTCAGCGTCGGCCCCTGCAGCTCCATTTCCGGTGAATGAACTGAGAGGAGCTGCAGCCCAGCCTGCGGTGGCAGCCAGACAAGTGGCCCAGGGCCAGGGTAGCAGCAGGTCAGACACCGCCTGGTAGTCACCCATCCTGGCACCACCCCGATGCCACCTCCCTGGCACATGAAAAGTGCAGACAGCGTGCTGTGTAGCACATTCATGCATGGTCCGGGCAGGGGGGGCGAGTCTGGCACACATCGCTCTATAGGTCCTACCAGGACAACTGCAGCAAAACAAACTGCAAAAACTGGAATGAGTGTGTGACCTGGTGATACGCCTCTGCAATCGCTGAATCTCATTTATTTGCTGTTATTACTGGGTGGATCGCCTGCTTGCAGATATGACAGTAGCCTAGACCTGCGCTGTGTCCCCCCTGAGAGATATCGGGGTGCTGGGACCGGTGACCGCTGTGCAGAACTCTGCAAATGACACAAAATGTGTGTGTAGAGGGAGGGGAACTGTATGGAAAGCTCTGAGTGATTGCAGAGGTGACCCAGCAGGGTAGCTGTGACCAGAGAGGAGGGGAGAGGCGAGGGAGAGAGAGGAGGGAGAGAAGGACAGGTGGGGAGAGGAGAGGAAGAGAGAGGAGGGAGAAAAGGACAGGAGGAGAGAGGAGAAGAAGAGAGAGGAGGAAAAGAAGGACAGGAGGAGAGAGGAGAAGAAGAGAGAGGAGGGAAAGAAGGACAGGTGGGGAGAGGAAAGGAAGAGAGAAAGAGGGGAGAGGCGAGGGAGAGAGGAGGGAGAGAAGCACAGGTGGAGAGAGGACAGGAAGAGAGAGGAGGGAGAGAAGGATAGGTGGGGAGAGGCGAGGAAGAGAGAGGACAGGAGGGGAGAGGCGAGGAAGAGAGAGGAGGGAGAGAAGGACAGGAGGGAGAGGAAAGGAAGAGAGAGGAGGGAGAGACGGACAGGAGGGGAGAGGCGAGGAAGAGAGAGGAGGGAGAGAAGGACAGGAGGGAGAGGAAAGGAAGAGAGAGGAGGGAGAGAAGGACAGGTGGGGAGAGGCAAGGAAGAGAGAGGAGGGAGAGAAGGACAGGAGGGGAGAGAAGGACAGGAGGGGAGAGGCAAGGAAGAGAGAGGAGGGAGAGAAGGACAGGTGGGGAGAGGCAAGGAAGAGAGAGGAGGGAGAGAAGGACAGGAGGGAGAGGAAAGGAAGAGAGAGGAGGGAGAGAAAAACAGGTGGGGAGAGGCAAGGAAGAGAGAGGAGGGAGAGAAGGACAGGAGGGGAGAGAGAGGAGGGAGAGAAGGACAGGAGGGGAGAGGCAAGGAAGAGAGAGGAGGGAGAGAAGGACAGGTGGGGAGAGGCAAGGAAGAGAGAGAGGAGGGAGAGAAGGACAGGTGGGGAGAGGCAAGGAAGAGAGAGAGGAGGGAGAGAAGGACAGGTGGGGAGAGGCAAGGAAGAGAGAGAGGAGGGAGAGAAGGACAGGTGGGGAGAGGCAAGGAAGAGAGAGGAGGGAGAGAAGGACAGGTGGGGAGAGGCGAGGAAGAGAGAGGAGGGAGAGAAGGACAGGAGGGGAGAGAGAGGAGGGAGAGGACAGGAGGGAAGAGGCAAGGAAGAGAGAGGAGGGAGAGAACGACAGGAGGGGAGAGGAAAAGGGGGTGAGAGAGGAGGGAGAGAAGGACAGTAGGGGAGAGGCGAGGAAGAGAGAGGAGGGAGAGGAGGACAGGAGGGGAGAGAGAGGAGGGAGAGGACAGGAGGGAAGAGGCGAGGGAGAGGAGGACAGGAGGGGAGAGGCAAGGAAGAGAAGGACAGGAATGGAGAGACGAGGAAGAGTGAGGAGGGAGAGAAGGACAGGAGGGGAGAGGACAGGAGGAAGGGAGAGACGGACAGGAGGGGAGAGGCAAAGAAGAGAGAGGAGGGAGAGAAGGACAAGAAGGGAGAGGCGAGGAAGAGAGAGGAGGGAGAGCAGAGGCGAGGAAAAGAGAGAAGGACAGGAGGGAGAGGGAACTTAGCTCAGGGAAGTATGGAGAGGACAAGATGGGTGAAGAGGACTAGAGAAGATAGAGAGGAAGGAAGGGAGAGGAAAGGATAGGAGGGGAGAGGACAAGATGGGTGAGAAGAGGACAAATGAAGGAAGGACAGGAGGGAACCAGAGAGAGAGGAGGGAACAGAGAGGAGAATGCAGGAGGAGAGAGACAGACTCATGGAGGGTGGGAAGAGGGTAAAGTAGAAGAAGGAGGGGGGAGGGACAGGCACACATGGATGGTGGGGAGAGGAGGAAGCAGGAAAGGGAGGGTGAATGACTCACATGGAAGGTGGGGAGAGGAGGAAGGAGGGGGAGATGCACGGAAAGGGAGGCAGACACACCTGGATGGTGGGGAGAGGAGGAAGCAGTAGAGGGAATGACACCCATAGGAGGGGTGGGGGGATACAGGGAGAGGCAGACACACAGTTAAGGTGGGGGAAGGAGGAAGCAGGAGAGCAGGGGCGTAGCAATAGGGGGTGCAGAGGTAGCGACCGCATCGGGGCCCTTGGGCCAGACGGGCCCCGAAGGGCCCTCCCTCAACTACAGTATTCGCTCTCTATTGGTCCTGTGGGCCCAATAATCACTTCTATAGATACTTTGAATAGTGGTAACCATTAACAAACTGTCCCCCATCCCCTTCTTGCACCTCTGACACTGTAGTTGCCATTGGCAGGTTTTGGTGCGCCGTAGCAATTGTTATGTATAGAGTCCGTGGGGGGGGCCCATTGTAAAACTTGCATCGGGGCCCACAGCTCCTTAGCTACGCCACTGCAGGAGAGGGAGCCAGGCATAGGTGGAGGGTGAGGAGAGTGGGAGAGGGAAGAGCTCAGAAGGTGGGAGAGAGCAGCAGGAGGAGGAGGAGATGCAGTGTCTCTGATCACTGAGCCAGTCATTGCACCAGCTGCAGGAAGGCTGCCAGTACTGCTGCCAGCATGCTGTGATCAGGCCCCACTATGCTGCCTCCCGGCCCCCCAGGGAACCGGCCCTCCAGGCAATTGCTGATGAAATGCAGCTTCTCCAAAAACAAGTCACGGGTGTTCCTGACAGAGGGGCGCTTAACCCTCTCGCTGCTGGAAATCCAACCCATTCACATTGCCAGTGCAGGTATTTCTGCTTTCTTCGAAAAAAATCCCACAATGTATTAAAGGAACTATCGCAAAAAATGTTGACATTTTAAATTCATACATAAAAATTGTTAATTTGATCCAGAATAAAATGCACTAAAATATTTTTTCCTCTATCGCTGGTGCTTACAGTAAGTATTTAAAAATCTAACAGATCTGACTAGTCCATCTCCTCATGGGGATTCTCTGGGCCTTCTTTATTCTCAAAAGTACTTACTGAATGGCAGTTCAACTGGCTCCTATTTTTACAACAACAACAAAAATCCCTGTAAGGCCGGATCCGCACTATAAGCGCTTTTCTGAGCGCTTTGTGATTGATTAGCTCTTTTTAAAAATTCCTCCCATTCACTTTCATTAAAATCACTATCGCGATTTTTCGCGTACGTGATCGCGGTGATTTTTACACGATTTTTACCGCGATTTTAATGAAAGTGAAGGGAGAAATGTTTAAAAAGCGATCAGAAAGCGCTAATCTATCACAAAGCGTTCAGAATAGCGCTTATAGTGTGGATCCGGCCTTAGAGATTTGTACAAAGAGTAAAGTAAATACTGAGAATCACTCATGAGGAGATGGACTAGTCCAAAATCTGTCCGATTTCAACCGCCTCCTGTAAGTGACTGCAACATAGGAAACAAGCATTTTATAGTGCATTTTACTCTTGGAGAAATGTACATATTTTATGTACCGTATATACTCGCATACAAGCCGAATTTTTGACCCCCAAAAAGGGGGTCAAAAGTTGGGGGGTCGGCTTGTATGCGAGTCTTCCCTGGTGGTATAGTGGTGGGTGGTGGGTGTTCCGCGCCCCGCTCCCCCCGCGGCCGCCGCTGCTATTACCTGCAGGCAGCGGCCGCTTCCTAATCCGCGTTCCTCTTCTGAAACTTTTCAGCGTGTATCACAGCAGCGCGCCTGGCACTGCTGCTGTGACGATGCAGGGGCAGGAAAGAGCGGTTCCCTTGGTAACGGCGATACAGATCGCCGTTATAGGGAGCCGCGCTCTTTCCTGCACTCTGCATCGTCACAGCAGCAGCGCCGGGCGCGCTGCTGTGATACACGCTGAAAAGTTTAAGAAGAGGAACGCGGATTAGGAAGCGGCCGCTGCCTGCAGGTAATAGCAGCGGCGGGGAGGGGGGGGGAGCCGGGAGTACTACCTACCTATGCTGGGCACGCTACTGGCTAAACTGGGCACTATACTGGCTAAACTGGGCACTATACTGGCTAAACTGGGCACTAAACTAGCTAAACTGGGCACTATACTGGCTAAACTGGGCACTATACTAGCTAAACTGGGCACTATACTGGCTAAACTGGGCACTATATTGGCTAAACTGGGAACTATATTGGCTAAACTGGGCACTATACTAGCTAAACTGGGCACTATACTGGCTAAACTGGGCACTATACTAGCTAAACTGGGCACTATACTGGCTAAACTGGGCACTATACTGGCTAAACTGGGCACTAAACTAGCTAAACTGGGCACTATACTGGCTAAACTGGGCACTATACTAGCTAAACTGGGCACTATACTGGCTAAACTGGGCACTATATTGGCTAAACTGGGCACTATATTGGCTAAACTGGGCACTATACTGGCTAAACTGGGCACTATACTAGCTAAACTGGGCACTATACTGGCTAAACTGGGCACTATACTAGCTAAACTGGGCACTATACTGGCTAAACTGGGCACTATACTGGTTAAACTGGGCACTGGGCACTATACTGGCTAAAATGGGCACTATACTGGCTAAACTGGGCACTATACTGGCTAAACTGGGCACTATACTAGCTAAACTGGGCACTAAACTGGGCACTATACTGGCTAAACTGGGCACTATACTGGCTAAACTGGGCACTATACTGGCTAAACTGGGCACTTTACTAGCCATACTGGGGCACTATACTAGCTAAACTGGGCACTATACTAGCTAAACTGAGGCACTACCTACCCATACTGGGCGCTATACTGGGCACTATACTGGGCACTTTACTAGCTATACTGGGCACTATACTAGCTATACTGGACACTACCTACCTATACTGGGCACTATACTAGCTATACTGGGACACACTGGGGGGCTGCACCAATCCAGCATTTCCTACCCCCGGCTTATATGGGGGTCAATCATTTTTCCCAGTTTTTTCAGGGAAAAGTTGGGGGGTCGGCTTATATGCGGGTCAGCTTATATGCGAGTATATACGGTATGTGTTTACGTGTGTTCTATATCTTATACATTTTGGCGATAGTGGTCCTTAAAGTGTACCTGATATGGAGATGTAAGAAAAAAATATACATACCTGGGGCTTCCTCCAGCCCCCTCCAGGCTAATCGCTCCCTCGCCGTCGTTTTTGCGCCGTCTGGATCTTCGGCAATCCAACCCGCAAAGTCCTCCAGTCGGGGCCAGTTTGCGCAGATGCAGTCTGGCTGCACATTTTCCCCACTACTGTGCAGGCACAGAACACTCCCAGCCCCGTAAGCGCGGGAGTGGCCGGATACACATGCGCAGTCTGCTCCAGAACGGAGGTCTTTGCGGGGCGGACTGCCAAAAATCCAGACGGCGCGGGAAGATGGCGAAAGAGCGATTAGCCTGGAGGGGGCAGGAGGAAGCCCCAGGTATGTATATATTTTTTTACATCCCCATCCCTTTATCCACTTTGCATCCAGACCTTGTTTCCCCCTTTTGGACCAGAGCAGTTTTGATGTCCCTATTTAATCAGCAATAACTTTATCCCTACCTATGACACCTAAATAAAATATACATCATTTTTTTTCAAGACAATCTAAGCTTTCATTGTATGGCATTTTTTCCCTCAAAAAAATGTTGTTTTCTATGCATTTTAATGGGAAAAAAGGAAAAAAATAGAAAAAACGCATTATTTCTCGGTTTCACCAATTCCAGTTTAAAAATGAAAAACACCACTGTAGATAAAAAAAACACACTTTTTTTGGGCTATTTCTACCATTTATAACAAAACGTAAATTATGTTCCTCCTCACAACGTATGGTGAGCATATTTGATTCTGAAATAATGCTACAGTGTGTATTTTTCATTATGAACTGACAAAATAAAAGTATTTTTAATGGTAAAAATTAAACCTATTGGCTCGGGGAACATATATTCCCGTTCACCAATTAGTGCTGCATCAGATAGTGCTGGAGGTGTGCACAGGAGCAAGTCCAATCGTACACAGCACTGCTTCAGCTATAAGATGTATATCTACGTCCTCGTGGCTTAGATGAAGTCACAGAGGACGGAGATATACTGTAGTGGTGGAAAAAGTGTTTAAGTTATTTATGAAATCAATATTTTTTTTTTGGTTTTGTTTTCCTCGCTTATAATCTGCTTTTAAAGATCATGCAGGACAGCCTTTTCCGCCACTGAACCTTTGAATGCACTTGCGTAAGGTGTTTCCACACCTCCTGCTGTGGTAACAAGGATAGGTAAGGACAGTTTATTTATATTGTACAAGATTTTCTGCACTTGTACTGCAGCTGGGGAAAGTGCCTAACTGTAACCTTTATTTGTCACAGGTTCGCTTTACTTTTAAAGTAGGGGGGGGGGGGGGGGGAAGGAGTTCAGGGGGTACAGAAGTATATCAAATCACCAGAGGTGGCGCTCACAGCAATGTCACATCTATATTACAATTCAGATGCCTAAGTCAGATATAAGCAGAACAGCGCAATTCCAAATCCCACCATTCACTATGACAGAGAAACATACACCCCACAGTTTCTGTGCTTCACTGAGGATATATGCATACACCACCTATCACAGAGTCCATTATCATATAAGATAATCCACTTCCAAACTCCACATTAAAAAGTTAAATTTCGAGAGAAGCATATACACGAGTCTCTATGTTTCACTGGAGTAAAAGTTTTCATATTCAGCATATAATTCCTATTTTTCCTTATCTGTGCATAAAGTTTGACCGCGTAGATGGAATAAAACACCACCACCACACCCTACGTCAGCAACTCACCGTGTGGTGCGACCTATGCCAGGTCTATTCAGGCCTTGGGACTGTTCCCTGGTTGTCCCTCACCCAGTGGCAATAGCTGTAATCTTCCGTACGCTTGTATCATCGTCCCATATAACTCAACAAAAAAGGGCTCCCAATAGTGTAAAACTGCGACTTTAATTAACCATTTCAGCCCGCGGGGATTTTTCACCTTATGCATCAGAGCAATTTTCACCTTCCATTTATTTGCTAATAACTTTATCACTACTTATCACAATTTATTGATCTATATCTTGTTTTTTCCACCACTAATTAGACTTTCTTTGGGTGGTACATTTTGCTAAGAATTATTTTTTTATAAATGCATTTTAACAGGAAAAAAATCATTATTTCTCAGTCTTCAGCCATTATAGCTTTAAAATAATCCACGCTACTATAATTAAAACCTATGTATTTTATTTACCCTTTTGTCTCGGTTATGACACCATTTAGATTTTGTGCCTATCAAAATGTATGGCGCCAATATTTTATTTGGAAATCAAGGTGCATTTTTTCCGTTTTGCGTCCATCACTATATACAAGCTTATAATTTAAAAAATGTTCATAGTATACCCCCTTCAAATGCATATTTAAAAAGTTCAGACCCTTAGGTAACTATTTATGTCTTTTTTTTTTTATTGTAATTTTCTTTTTCTATTAAACATTTTATTTGAGTAATATTTTGGTGTGGGAAATAAACAGTACATTTTTAATGTTATTATATGTGTAAATTGTAATGTAAAAAATATGTAGATGTAGTTTTACTATTTTTTTTTCCCTCTTTGTGCTTCTCGCTAAGCGGAAACACAAGGGGGATGCGGAAATTTTTACGTGCAGAAAGACTGAAGCCTCTTGTAAGAGCGCTTCGGTTTTTCTGCTGGGGACACGGATCGGTGATCGGGAACCATGTTCCCGTTCACTGATCCCAGGGCTACCAAGGGACAGCACGGGGGCGCTCCCGCGATCGCGTGCAGGAGCGCGGCACCACAGCAGAGCAGCCGCCCGGACGTGAGCTTCACGTCCGGGTGGCAGAAATGGTTAAAACTTTAAAATACAATTGCACTTACAGATTCCACATAGGTATTAGCGCATAGAGTTTCTCTCCTCCGTTATGCAGGCCAGTAGGCAAAGCGATCCCTTGATCTGGACGGGAGCCTACAAATAGATCTCAGGAGGTGTCTGGCCCCAGCCTCTGATGAGTCGTTGATCGACGAAACTAGTAAGGCTGAGTCAGACACGGAAGAGGTCTACACGTGGAGGGCGGCGTGAGCAGGAGTGGAGGGGATCGGCGGTACCGTGCGTGCAGCGGTAACACCCCTCCAGATCAAGGGATCACTTTGCCTACCGGCCTGCATAACGGGGGAGGGCCCGGGAAACTCTTTGCGCTAATACCCATGTGGAATCTGTAAGTGCAATTGTATCTTAAAGTTTTAATTAAAGTTGCAGTTTTACACTATTGGGAGCCCTTTTTTGTTGAGGTACATGGGACGATGATACAAGCGTAAGGAAGATTACAGCCATTGCCACTGGGTGAGGGACGACCAGGGAACAGTCCCAAGGCCTGAATAGACCTGGCATAGGCCGCACCACACGGTGAGTTGCTGACGTAGGGTGTGGTGGTGGTGTTTTATTCCATCTACGCGGTCAAATTTTATGCACAGATAAGGAAAAATAGGAATTATATGCTGAATATGAAAACTTTTGATCCAGTGAAACATAGAGACTCAAGTATATAGGCTTCTCTCAAAATTTAGCTTTTTAATGTGGAGTTTGGAAGTGGACTACCTTATTTGATCATTGACTCTGTGATAGGTGGTGTATGTATATCTCCTCAGTGAAGCGCAGAAACTGTGGGGTGTATGTTTCTCTGTCATAGTGGATGGTGGAATTTGGAATTGCGCCGTTCTGCTTATATCTGACTTAGGCATCTGAACTGTAATATAGATGTGATATTGCTGTGAGCGCCACCTCTGGTGATTTGATTCACCATTTTAAACAGAGTGGGGGAACCGTTTTTTCTCCAACGCCTGTGTCAGCGTTCTCCTATCAGCGCGTAGTGTGTACTTGCAAGTTAAACGGTACAGAAGCATGTTGAGCCAGGGGGCACAGACCACTGCGCTTACTTTAGGTCAAGTACCTTGGTAAACAGCACTTTGATCCCATCCGTCAGATCATCCCTGCCCTTTAAAGGGGGCAAAATAATTTACAGGACCACTATGGGGAAAAAAGTAGGCAGTTAAAAATCTGACAGAGCCGACAGGTTTTGGGCCAGTCCATCTCCTCCTGGGGGATTCTCAGGGCTTTCTTTGTTTTCAACAGCATTTCCTGAACAGCAGTTTAACTGCCAAAATTGTAAGATACCAGCCAGCCTCCCTAATGACTCGCACACTATTTTGTCGGTTAGACTTTGCAACTGCTGTTCAGGAGATGCTGTTGAAAACAAAGAAAATCCTGAGAATCCCCCATGAGGAGATGAAATGGCCAAAAACCTGTCAGTTCTGCCAGATTTTAACTGCCTACTTTTTTCACGATAGTGGTCCTTTAAGAAAAAGCAATAAACAGTCCCCCTTGTGACTTCTGCAACCTGTCTGGAACTGCTGATCACCGCGACATGTAGTTTTCACCTCATTGTGTCACTCAGAATGGCTACAGGTTTATTTAAGGTCGGAGCTCATTCAAAGTGCCAGCGTCGTCTGTTCTCTCTTATCTACCTGACAACTGGCAGTGTCCTGTTTCCAAGGTTACCAGTCAGTCCCAAAAACTTTATTTTTAATGAGAGAACATGAAGTCTATGGGATTTACCCTCCATGCTCCATGCTCCGTGCTCCTTCTGTGCAGACGGGGGATGGTTTTAAGGTTGAATCTCATCCGAAGTGCTGGTATATTCTGATCTCTCCTTATTTACCTGACAACTGGCAGTGTCCTGTTTCCATGGTTACCAGACAGTTCCCAAAAAATTTGTGTTTAATGAGAGAACAGGGAGTCTGTGGGGTTTTCCCTCCATGCACAAGCGTTTAACTGCATTTGCTGCGTGCTTATTTCAGGTGATTCCGACACTACTGCAGCCAAAGAGATCAGCAGGGCTGCCAGGCAACTGGTATTGTTTAAAAGGAAATAAATATAGCAGCCTCCATATACCTTTCAGGTCAGTTGTCCTTTAAGGTTGAAACGCAGGCTGATTTAAAGGACAACTGAAGTGAGAACTATATGGAGGCTGCCATATTTATTTCCTTTTAAACAATACCAGTTGCCTGGCAGTTCTGCTGATCTCTTTGACTGCAGCAGTGTCTGAATCACACCAGAAACAAGCATGCGGCTAATCTTGTCAGATCTGACAATAATGTCAGAAACTCCTGATCTGCTGCATGCTTGTTCAGGGGATATGGCTAAAGGTATTAGAGGCAGAGGATCAGCCGGACTGCCAGGCAGCTAGTATTGTTTAAAAGGAAATAAATATGGCAGCCTCCATATACCTCTTGCTTCAGTTGACCTTTAAGGATGAGGCCGGTTTCACACACTGCCGGAACTGCGATCGTGCCGCAGGAAGCACGTTACTGGGATCCCCGTCTGTCAGTGCATGCGCAGAGCGCTCCGCGACTGCATAGCCCATTGACTTGCATTACTGTGTGATCCGTGCAGTAGGCGCGGCTCCTGCGATAACGAGCTGCAGACTTTGCAACGGCAAAATCTACACTTCTATCGCGATGCGTCACATCGCGTCAGTGTGAAAGTCTCCATAGACTTTCTTCGACTTGGTGGCCCCTTGCGGTACAATTGCTTACCTCGTGCAAGGGGCCTGAAACTCATCAAAAGCATCGGCCTACTCTGTTCTCTCTCTTCTCTACCTGGCAACCTGCAGTGTTCTGTTTCCATGGTTACCAGTCAGTCCCCAAAACTTTATTTTTCACTGAGAGAACAGGGTGTCTGTGGGCTTTTCCAGCACCCCCATCCCACGCCTTGGTACCCGCCGTGCTGTGAATAAACAGAGCCGCGCACGCTGTACCTGTGTGTGACTAAGACGTGTCCACAATGCCTCAGTGTTCTGCGCTAGTCACGCTCCCGCCGCCTCTCTGCCCGCGGTACACGGAATCTGGGGGAAAGGTGAGCCCGGCGCTACCTGAGGCTCCCGTCTGCACAGCCTGCCCAGCCGGCTCCCCGCCGGGACACACAAAGTCTGACCTACTAAAGCGATAGACGGGGGTCAGAAAGCATCAGCGCAATCCGGCAGAACCGGCCTTCGCAAGGCTACCTCCTCCCTGCTGCAGCCGCTACAGAAATAGGACAGGATCGATTTCTGTGTGCTCAGGCTGAAAGCTGAGAGCAGAATTTTATTAAAAGTTGTGTTTCATGCTATCTTAAAGGGAACCTGAAGCGAGACGTAAATGGAGGCTGCCATATTGATTTCACTTTAAAGGGAATCTAAAGTGAAAATAAACTTATGATATAATGATTTGCATGTGTAGTACAGCTAAGAAATAAAACATTAGGAGCAGAGACATAAGTCTAATATTGTTTCCAGTACAGGAAGAGTTAAGAAACTCCAGTTGTTATCTATGCAAAAGAGCTTCATTGAGCTCTGTGACTTTCAAAGTCGCAGAGAGCGCTGTCTTCTGAAGCTTGTTATCTCAACTGTCAGTCACTGTATTTTGTTTTTTTTCTGCAGAGGAAAGTTCAAAAGTTAATTAGCCTGCTTTGTGGAACCTTTTAGAATGCTGAGCAGTGTGTAAACTGGAAATAGTAGAGAATGATGCAATGTTATAAAAAAAAAAAAAAGCTATATAACTGAAAATAAAAATATGAGACTATTTTCTTTGCTACTAATGTTCTGTTAATTATCCGTACTACACAACCAATTCATTATATCACAAGTTTTTTTATTTTTTTGGTTCAGTGTAACTTTAAAGCGGACCTGAACTCAAAACTTCCTCTCTGCTCTAAAAGATAAGCAACAGCATAATCACTTTTAAAGAAAAAACATTTTTGTTACAATTGATACAAATCCTGCAATAAATCTGCAGCATGTGTACTTCCTGCTTTCATGGAAGCAGACAAAGGGCTTTATTCACAAAGCCATGCTAACTGTTTAGCACGGGTGTGCTAAACAGCTAGCACGTGAAGTGCCGTTCGTGGACTTTTGCGCGCGCAAAGTGCCGCAATTCGCGCGATCGCGGACATTTGCGCGCGCACATCATGTGTTTACAAATTAGCTGCTCTTCAGAGGCAGTCAGCTGACACAACTGAGATATAAAATAACAATTGTGATTAATTACAGATGAGGGGAAATTAGACTCTCTAAATACATACAGGGTGGATTTCTCTGTTTTCCTTCTGTGTTGTGCAAGAGTTCAGGTCCACTTTAAATGATACTAGTTGCCTGGCAGCAATGTTAATCTCCTTGGCTGCAGTAGTGTCTGAATCACACCAGAAACAAGCATGCAGCTAATCTTGTCAAGATCTGACAATAACGTCAGAAACCCCTGATCTGCTGCATGATTGTTCAGGGGCTATGGCTGAAAGTATTAGAGGCAGAGGATCAGCAGGGCTGCCAGATAACTGGTATTGCTTAAATGGCAATAAATATGTCAGCTTCCATATCCTTCTCACTTCAGGTTCCCTTTAAAAGAGGAGAGGCACAAAACTGTTGTATGAGAGACACCCGTCCCCCAGCCTTACATGCAGTGTCCTTTGTTTTTTGGGGCGGAGTCCTGGTAGTATGTCAGTAGGGGCTGATGCACACCACAGGCGTGATACACTAAACTGTGATAACTCATATCACGGCCATGCTAGCATTCTCACACGCAATTTCTCGCTTTGCACGCATTTTCACGATAATCACAAATTTTCACGCGCAATTGCGAATTTTCTCGTGCAATCGCAGCCGCAAATTCGGTAAAATTTGCGATTGCGCGCAAAAAGAGAGATATCACGGTTTAGTGAGACAAGCCCCAAGAGCGCTTCCGAGTACTTTTAAAAGCGCTTGGTTAATGTATTTGAATGGGATGGATCACACCACAGCGATGTGATTATTTTCCCAAACACAAGCGCAGGTCCTGCAGTGTGTGTGTATGTGTGTGTGTGTGTGGGGGGGGGTATGTGTGGTGTGTGTGTGTGTGTGGGGGGGGGGGGGTATGTGTGTGTGTGTGTGGTGTGTGTGTGTGTGTGTGCGCACAGTGTGTGTGTGTGTGGGGGGGGTGCACAGTGTGTCTGTGTGTGTGTGTGTGGGGGGGGGGGTTGTGTGTGTGTGTGTGTGTGTGTGTGTACAGTGTGTGTGTGTGTGTGTGTATGTACAGTGTGTGTGGGGGTGTGTGTACAATGTGTGTGTGTGTGGGGGGGGGGGGGGGTTTGGGAGTCTACCTAACACTCCTGAGGGGGGGTTTCCATACAAAGCCTTGCTGGGGGTGGGGGGGGGTCATTTCTAGTTACATCCCTTGTTGATAGGGTAATGTGCAAATACTTAAAAGCATGGACTAATGGGTCAAAGTCCTCTTCCTTTCCCTGTGTCTCCCCCCTCTGCCTCTTAGATTGTAAGCCTGATGGGACAGGTCCTCTTCCCTCCTACTGTTACTATTCTTTCTGTCACTGAACAACATTACTTGTTAGATTTTTTATTATTATTATTATTGTTGTTGTTATTATTATTATTCACCAGACAGTTGGTGGAGATGTAAGGTGCCATATTGATGTGTCGCCATAGATACAGGAAATGCCAGTTTCATGCACTAGACTGTGGGGAAGAGGTAGAATTACTGATTAAATGTATGGTCCTCTTCCCTTCCTACTGTATCCTGTGTCCCCCACCTCCTAGATTGTAAGCCTGATGGGACAGGTCCTCTTCCCTCCTACTGTAGCCTGTGTCCCCCACCTCCTAGATTGTAAGCCTGATGGGACAGGTCCTCTTCCCTTCTACTGTAGCCTGTGTTCCCTCACCTCTTAGATTGTAAGCCTGATGGGACAGGTCCTCTTCCCTCCTACTGTATCCTGTGTCCCCCACCTCCAAGATTGTAAGCCTGATGGGACAGGTCCTCTTCCCTTCTACTGTATCCTGTGTCCCCCCACCTCCTAGATTGTAAGCCTCATGGGACAGGTCCTCTCCCCTCCTACTGTATCCTGTGTTCCCTCCCCTCTTAGATTGTAAGCCTGATGGGACAGGTCCTCTTCCCTTCTACTGTATCCTGTGTTCCTCACCTCTTAGATTGTAAGCCTGATGGGACAGGTCCTCTTCCCTCCTACTGTATCCTGTGTTCCCTCCCCTCCTAGATTGTAAGCCTGATGGGACAGGTCCTCTTCCCTTCTACTGTATCCTGTGTCCCCCCACCTCCTAGATTGTAAGCCTCATGGGACAGGTCCTCTCCCCTCCTACTGTATCCTGTGTTCCCCACCTCTTAGATTGTAAGCCTGATGGGACAGGTCCTCTTCCCTTCTACTGTATACTGTGTTCCCTTCCCTCTTATATTGTAAGCCTGATGAAACAGGTCCTCTTCCCTCCTACTGTATCCTGTGTCCCCCACCTCCTAGATTGTAAGCCTGATGGGACAGGTCCTCTTCCCTCCTACTGTATACTGTGTTCCCTTCCCTCTTAGATTGTAAGCCTGATGGGACAGGTCCTCTTCCCTTCTACTGTATACTGTGTTCCCTTCCCTCTTATATTGTAAGCCTGATGGGACAGGTCCTCTTCCCTCCTACTGTATCCTGTGTTCCCTCACCTCTTAGATTGTAAGCCTGATGGGACAGGTCCTCTTCCCTCCTACTGTATCCTGTGTCCCCCACCTCCTAGATTGTAAGCCTGATGGGACAGGTCCTCTTCCCTCCTACTGTATCCTGTGTCCCCCACCTCTTATATTGTAAGCCTGATGGGACAGGTCCTCTTCCCTCCTACTGTATCCTGTGTCCCCCACCTCCTAGATTGTAAGCCTGATGGGACAGGTCCTCTTCCCTCCTACTGTATCCTGTGTCCCCCACCTCCTAGATTGTAAGCCTGATGGGACAGGTCCTCTTCCCTCCTACTGTATCCTGTGTCCCCCACCTCCTAGATTGTAAGCCTGATGGGACAGGTCCTCTTCCCTTCTATATCTTGTGTTCCCTCACCTCTTAAGCCCCTTCTACACGAAGCGATCCGGCGGCTGGATTAGCCGCTGGATTGCCTCTTCCGCGTCCACGCTCGCTCGCGCGTGCGTCGGATTCGATCCCCCCTCATCCCCGTGCGGTGCCGCTTATGGCGAGATCCGACCTGTCGGATCTTATCAATCGAGCCGCATCAACGGCTCGATTGATAAGTGACATTGCTCCGTGTAGACGGAGCATTAGAGTGTAAGCCTGTGGTGGTGGTGGTGGGGGGGGGGGGGGGGGGTGGTCTTTAATAGCACAAAGCAACCTTAGTGACATGTGGGTAACCACAAATGTTCACTTATAACTGAATTATTGCAAATTTCCTTCTGTTTTAAGAAGGCAATTACACCAAGCTTTGCTTTTTTAGTAGGAGGGCTTTTTGGTTCCTTTTATCCCCCTATACATTCCTAGTAGTTTGGGTCACCCTGAGCTGCTTGGTTACTCTGTCAATCTTAGTGAGGAATAGGTGTGACCAATTGTGATTTGGACCTGTAGGTCGAATTATTGATCATGAAATACTATACCTACCTCATATAGTAAAACGTAAAACAAAACAATATGGTTTTAATGTAGAACAATAAATGTTATATTTTATACGTACATACAGGATCTCTCTATGGAAATCAAATTGTGTTTTCAGGGTCACAATGTAGTCAGGTCTGAGTCAGCCGCTTCATTATTTATTATTTATTTATTTATTGTATTTATAAAGCGCCAACATATTACGATAGTTAACTCTTTCAGGCAGAGAAAGAAAGGAACACAGCATAGTTATTTGTGTGCTAGGCACTGTACATACCCATGTCTATCTTATCATGTCACATGTCAGTTCGGGTATCCTTTAAAATGATACTCTGGACAATGGTTGGGTTTCGGATGCTGAAGGTAGAATGATTGATAATTACAAGTGGTACGGTGTATTAAACTTTTTGAATGTGGTATGTGGGGACTTATATGGTCCATTGCACCCTTCAGAGAACAAGAGAGGGGAAAAGATCTATTAAAAGACCACTGAAGAGAGAAATATATGGAGGCTGCCATATTTATTTCCTCTTATACAATACCAGTTGCCTGGCAGTCCTGCTGATCTCTTTGGTTGCAGTAGTGTCTGAATAATGCCAGAAACAAGCGTGCAGCATCTTGTCAGTTCTGACAATATCAGAAACACCTGATCTGCTGCATGCTTGTTCAGGGTCTATGGCTAAAGGTATTAGAGGCAGAGGATCAGCAGGATAGCCAGGCAACTGGTATTGCATAAAAGGAAAAAAATATGGCCTCCATATCTCTCTCGCTTCAGTTGCCCTTTAATAAGAATTTTTCTACAGTCTTTTCTCTTGTTTGTGTTTATGTACGCATTTTGTACGTTTCTTTTCATTTTAAATATATCATGAGTATCACAAAAAATCAAACTATGATGCAAACCTTACCCAAATATGGGAGTGCTTCAACGAGGCTAATATTTCTCTTGGGTATGCTGAGTTTGTGAAAAAGAAGAAAAAAATCCAGCGCAGTTCTTCTCCAGCACAAACGTCTTGTCCACTTGCTGCTGAGACCGCGTGCGAGGCACAGTCCTTTGTCTTTCAGTGCGCTGCAGCGCCATCTAGCTGTCACATGGATTATTACCCACATCCTTTGCTACTACAGACTAGGGATGATCAAAGAGATTCAAATTCTTCCGAGTTTATGCACATTACCTCCCCAGAGGTGCCTGGCTCTTCTACTGATCACATAGGCGATTGCTCCGTAATTGCCTGATGAAGCGGGATCAAACCTGCGAGACGCGTTGCACATTTGGAGTTCATAAATAAAATATATTGACTGTCTTGACTCTTTACTACAGTCGTTGTGTGTCTACTTGGAGGAGGTAAGTCCACCACTACCTCCTCTATTTACCAAGAATTTGTTTTTTAAGCTCATTTAGCTTCCTTTTATCCTTTTTGCGCCTCTGTTCTCCTGCATAATATTGAGTCCACCCTGGGTTTAAATTGATTGGTCCATTTTTAAACTGCATACATTTGCATAAGAATTTGCATCAACTTGGAAATATTTGCATCTCATGAATCATCCCTACTACAGACACTGCCATTCAGGGCCAGCTTTAGGTTTCAGAACGTCCTGAGGGAAACGTGACTTTGGTGTTGTCCCCCCTCCACAGGATTTCGGTCCCACATTGGGTCATTAAACGATAATGACAAAGGGGCCACAAATGAGCTTGGCGATTTCACCAATTCCTGCGCCCCTTCGGAGAGGAACATTGTGCCGCCCTGAGCAGCTGCCCGGGTCTCCCTGGTCAAAGGCCGGTCCTGCTGACATTGCTGCATTTTATTGGTCCAATTTAAGTCTGCATAAAATTTGCAGCTGCTCAGAATTGTCAGCAGCACCTCACGGACCATGACTATGTGGAATATGACACTGCCAGCAGAGACGGGTTATGGTGAAATGGGGTCCCTAGGCAAGGTAGCAAGCTTTACCTCCTCCTTATCATTCTGAATGGGAGAAGGGTCAGAGAAAGTGGCAGTTGGGCCCCAGGCACCTGCCTAGGTTGCCTTGTAGATGATCCTGCTCTGATTGCCAGTTGGGGGTCACATACCTGCTGCAGGTGAGTAACTGAATGGACAGGAATTTCTAAGTCATCTCCAGAAATCTCTGATTGTCCCCAAAAGGCATATCATGCAGCACACCTGGATAGGATCCATTAATAGATTGATTGCCTGCGCAGTGCGCTCCGGTCCACGTGGCGGTGATTGACAGCGCCGCTCGCGCAGGCGCAGTACATGGTAACCTCCAGGTCGGCCTGACATCATCGCCGGGGACCGGGAGGCAGCGGCGGTGAACGGCTGACGGCAGAGCTGCGGCGAGGGACATGCTGGGAGCTTGGGGCTGGACGATGCCCCGGGTAAGTAGCAGTTATTTTCATTTATTATGCCTGATAACTCCTTTTAAAGACTTAAGAGACTCTGAAGTCTCCCTATAATGAGGTTTTTAGTTTATAAACCTCATTAACATTATAGTCCGACCTAAAACGCTGCAGAACCGCAGCTGAAAACCCCCTCGATCACCCCAAACTCACGGGGGTACACGGAGGCAACTTCCGCATAGAGGTAACGCAGCTCTGCCTCTATGCGCGTCAATCAGCGCCGATCGCCGCCTCTCCCCCGCCCCTCAGTCTTCCTTCACTGAGATGGGCGGGGGAGAGGCGGAGATACGCGCTGATTGTACGCGCATAGAGGCGGCAGCAAAATCCACGACCAAGAAAATCGTGGATTTTGCCTGCCCTGTACCCCCGTGAGTTTGGGGTGATCGAGGGGGTTTTCCGCCGCGGTTCTGCGGCGTTTTAGGTCCGACTATAATGGTAATGAGGTTTTTAAAATAAAAACCTCATTTTAAGGAGACTTCAGTCACACTTAGCAGAAACGCAAGCGTTGCAGAAAACTATGGGCCGCATGAAAAAACGCATATAAAAAACGCATATGCGTTTTTATGCTTTTTCCATACGTTTTTATGTTTTGTTTTTATTGTTTTGTGACGTATTTCCACTTCATGTTGTCTCTCCATTCATTTGCATAAATCAAAATATTAAAACGCATAAAAAATGCATATGCGTTTTGTATATGCAAACCGCAAACGCTTAAAATCGCACGCAAAACGTTACAAAAATGCATATGCGAAAAGACAAAATGCAGACGCGAACGCACTAAAAACGCACACAAAAACGCACATGACACGCTATGTTATATGTGCACCCAGTTGGTTATTATGCTGTTGCTTATCTTTCGTATTACAGAGCGTGAAAGGTGGCGTTTTTTGTGTGCATTTTTAGTGCATTTTAAGTGCGTTTGCGTTTTGTTTTCCCGCATATGCGTTTTTCTAGTATTTTGCATGTGTTTTTAAGCGTGTGCGCTTCGCATATACAGAATACATACGGCATGCGTTTGTAATGCGTTTTAATATTTTTATTCATGCAAATCACTAGGAAGAGAACAGGAACCGGAAATGCGTCACAAAACAATAAAAAAAAACGCATATAAAACCGCATGAAATACGCATACCATTGCGTTCCCATTGACTTTCATTACGTACATTTTTGTTACGTTTTTGAATACCATGCAACAAAACCAGCATTTTTAAAAAACATGCGCATAAAAAATGCATACGCATTTTTTGTATGCATTTTTTTCATGCGGCCCATAGAATTCCATTAGCGTTAAAAATGCTGCGTTTTCCACAACGCTAGTGTTTCTGCTAAGTGTGCACCCAGTCGTAGAGGAAAGAGGAAATCCTGCCTTCCAATACTACCATCTAGTGGGGGGAAATGGTATTACACTACCCCATACACTGAACAACTGAAGTGAGGAAAATATGTAGGCTGCCATTTTCATTTCCTTTTGAACCATACCAGTTGCCTGACAGCCCTGTTTGGCTGCAGTAGTGTCTGAATCACACCAGAAATAAGCATGTAGCTAATCTTATCAGATCTGACAATAATGTCAGAAACACCCGATCTGCTGCATGCTTGTTCAGGGTCTATGGTTGACCGTATTAGAGGCAGAGGATCAGCCCTATTGCCAGGCAACTGGTATTGCTTAAAAGGAAATAAATATGGCAGCCTCCCTATACCTCTGGCTTCAGGTGTCCTTTAATGCTACAGGCCGGGCACTGAAGCTGGAGCTTATTAACTATTAGAATATCACACTTGACTGTGTGAAATCACTTATTTATTATTTTATTTTTTGTTGCATTGTTGTTTGCGTCATTCCCCCTAACAGACAGAGAGGTAGCACACGGTTATACAACATAGCACAATGTTATCAATGGAGACAGAGTACAAGATGCATAATCATGTGACAAATATGACATGAAGATATAAAACGTGACAAATTGCAAGACACAGAAACCTGAGAGAGCCCTGCCCTTGAGAGCTTCCAATCTAAAGGAATTGTACAAGAGGTGGGGAAGTATACAATATGCATACCTAGAGGCAATTTGTTTTTAGAGGCAGTGTGTTTTTTAGTACAGCTTGTCCAGAGGTTAAAGGACGATTGTAGAGGGTTAGAGGAAAAAAAAGAGTTGAACTTACCTGGGGCTTCTAACGGTCCCCCCGCAGACATCCTGTGACCGCGCAGCCACTCACCGATGCTCCGGGCCCGGCCTCCAGGTTAACTTCTTGAATTTCCGACTTTAAAGTGTCGACCTCACTGAGCATCAAAGACAGACAGACAGTCAGAATGCTTGCCAATCAAATCGCTGCCCCAGTGATAGGAAACATCCACACTTGCACGGACAAGACAAACAAGTAGGAGCGTAACTAATAGCAACTGCAGCCTATAGTTAAGTCCACAGGAACAGGACTAGCAAGAAGACTACCAGTCACCAATGTGGTGAAGGCAGTTTCCAACTATTAGGATAGGAAAAGACTTCACTGTACCCCTGTGGGTGCAGTGAACGTCCAAGCAGGCAAGGTAAGGTAATGCAATACAATTGAACTCAAACTTCACACAAGGAACCGAGCAATCAGCTTTGACTAAGCTGAACACTATAACGGGCAAGGTGTGAGAGGGGAAGCAGGCTTTTCTGTGGACATCAGCCAATGAGAACAGACATGCAAATTCCCACACAGCTGAATGGTAATCACACAATCCTGTCTGAGGGCTGGAACCCACTAGAGCGATTTTTTGAGCGTTTAGGGAGCGTGATAAATCGTTTGCGATTTCCCTAAACGCTCTGCCAATGTAAATGGATGGTGCAAATTCCACAGAAGCGATTGCGATTAGCAAAATTGCAAACGCAGGACATGCAGAATTTTGTTAGCATTTGCGCTTCAATGTAAAGTATATAATCGTTGGCGTAATCGCTCATCAAAACCGGCATGGAGCGATTTTGCTAGCTTTTGAAGTTACTGCACACCGTAACAAAATTAAAATTAATTGAAAGGACCAATCAGACTTTAAAACACTAATCGCTACGCAACCGCTGGCAAATTGATACACTTTTTAAAATCGCTCCCTAAAACGCTCAGGAAATCACTTACAAACTGCTCATACAAAACGCTAGCGATTGTGATTAGCGATAGCGTTTTGTAGTGGGTTCCAGGCCTGAGGTTGATTGAAGGCTGCAAGCTGCCTGTGAATGGAAAGGACTGTCATTACAAATGCATGCCAAATTATGCAACCACATGCATGTAAGAAATCCAGAGCTGTCTGGCTGCAGTTGAACTGCAGAAAGCCGTAGGTGAATTCATGACAACATCCTGGGCTACTCTGAACTGCAGAGTGATTGCAGATGGCAATAAGACTTGTTTCAAATGCAATCAAAACTAAGCAACCAAATGCAAGCAGAGAAATCAAAACTGCTCGGTTTCAGTTCCACTGCAACCGACAGGACATACTACAGGAGGGATCCTTATAGCGACGCAGTCTTGCGGGGTCTTTTGAGTGTGATTCTTTTGGGGGTATCTGGCTGCTTTCCCTGATGAAGGGTCTCACCTGTCCTGCTGAATTCTATTGCCACTTGATTTTATTTTTTAACATGGATACCGTAGCTGCCTGGACTCTATTTGCATGGACTTTTTTATGAACAGAACTCGGGCTTATTTTAGGGGCAAAGCTTATGCTGCAGACATCCTGAAAAATCTTGCTAGAGCTTTACAAATGTTTCGCTGTTGTTATTTTCAGGGTAGGTCTTATTTTCGGGAAAACGTGGTAGCAGCGACAGGATCCTCTCGGCTCTGTAGAAACACACACATCCCCGGACAGCTGAGTCCGCAAATTGACAGGAATGTGTCTGTGCCGCTCGCTGCGCTTTGTCTACATCGGATGTGGGGCGCCGCGACGTCCCTGGAGGCACAACTGCCACAACTGATAAAGATCCCTGCAGCGGAGTGGCGAACCGAGATCCGGGGTGACAAGTCCAATTAAATCGTGTTTTCCTCCTAAGACATCGCGGATCTCTCGCAAACGCTCCCGGAGTCAGTCAGCCGGGACTCATTACTGCCCAATGCGCAGGAAATAATCCCTATGAAACCGGCGAGAGGGGAAACTCCCATAGTTACCCGTGAGCATCCTCTCGCCATGATCCGACGTAGACAGAATGTTTCTCTTTCATCGTTGCACTTCCCAATGTGCGGGAATCGTGTTTTGCTATATAGAGAGAAACGAACACTCTTTCATTCCCTAATAACTTTATCACTGCTTATCACAACAAAATAATCTACACCTTGTTTTTTCCCGCCACCAATTAGGCTTTCTTTGGGTGGTACAGTATGCTAAGAATTATTTTATTCTAAATTTTAATGGCTGGATAGTGTAATGGTTGAGGGCTCTGCCTCTGACACAGGAGACCAGGGTTTGAATCTCGGCTCTGCCTGTTCAGTAAGCCAGCACCTGCTACTGCTTATAGAGCGCATCCTAGTGGCTGCAGCTCTGGCCAGGAGAAAAGCACGATATAAATGTTATTTTTGTCTTGTCTAAATGCATTTTGACAGGAATAATAAGAAAAAAATGGAAAAAAAATCATTATTTCTTTTGGCCATTATAGTTTTAAAATAATACATGCTACCGTAATTAAAATCCACACATTTTATTTGCCCATTTGTCCCGGTTATTGCAACGTTAAAATTATATCCCTAGTATAATGTATGGTGACTGACTGGTTTTATTGTATGGTGTTATTTGGAAATAAAGATGCATTTTTTCAGTTTTACATTCATCACTAATTTTTAAGCACATCATTTAATAATAATATGCCCTCTTGACATACATATAAAAAAAATGCATTCCCTAAAGTAGGTGTAATTTTACTATTTGGCCACAAGATGTCAGTCAGTCAGTACTTCCTATTCGCTATAGGAAGTAATGTGTTGCTACATTGTTACTAGGGAAATGACGCAGGCATCTATGGATGCCTGCGATCACGGTGGCCTAGAGGGGAGATTACTGAATGGGGACCTTGTTCCCATTCATAAATCTAACGACCGGCGGCAGTAAGCGGTGGAAATCGGCTCGGGAGGAAGCACGGCGGCTCAATTTAAGAATAAACACTGTTTTTGAACAAAAACAGTGATTATTCTCGGCGGACGAGAACGGATTGGCTCAGGAGATTTTGTTCCCTGCAGCCAATCCCCCCTGTTGCCGGCAACATCGCGATCGCGGGCATCTGATCGCCCGAACAGCCCCCCCCCCCCCCCCCCAAGCTGCAGGAACATGACTAGCGCATCCCTGCGGCTGTAGCAGCTGCCGCTGCGGAGGTGATGCTCACTTCCGCAGCGGCAGAAAGGGTTAAAGATGCTTATTAATGATGCAATTTTACTGAACGATCAACCTATCGATTGATTGGATTGGACAGTGTTGATGGTGCCAATCAACTAGAAACGATTAGTTTGTCAATTGTTTTATCAATCTGTTTTGTGCAACAGTTCCATGTGAAATGATCAGAATTGTAATGTTTATTCCATGTTATGGGCCAAATTGATGTTTTCCGATAGTATATTCACGATCACATTGGATCGGACGGTTGATCGTTTGGTAACATTGCTTGGTTAATGGGCACCTTCAAGAAAACCTGTAACATAAAAAAGTTCCCCTGGGGGGTACTCACCTCGGGAGGGGGAAGCCTCAGGGTCCCAATGAGGCTTCCCACGCCGTCCTCTGTCCCACGGGGGTCTCGCTGCAGCCCTCCGTACAGCGGCGATGTAAATATTTACCTTCCCGTCTCCTGCTCAGGCGCTCTGACGGCTGTCGGCTCCAAAATAGACGGAAATACCCGATCGCCGTCGGGTCTGCTCTACTGCGCAGGCACAAGTCTCCGCGCCTGCACAGTAGAGCGGACCCGACGGAGATCGGGTATTTCCGTCTACTTCGGAGCCGAAAGCCGCAACAGCGCCCCCACTGGAGCCTGCAAAGGTAAATATTGAACAAGCTGACGGATTTGTCGGGCCGCTGTACGGAGGGCTGCAGCGAGACCCCCGAGGGACTGAGGATGGCGTGGAAAGCCTCATTGGGGCCCTGAGGCTTCCCCCTCCCGAGGTGAGTACCCCCCAGGGGAACTTTTTGATGTTACAGAGTCTCTTTAAGACCTTGGTGGTGATATTTTTAAATTACATAGCACACAATTTGCATAACTTCTAATCTCTCCTCTCCTGCCCTGCTGCAGCTCCAATCCTAGTGTTTATTCTTCACTGGGGTTGTCACTCTCTCTGCGCCTGTGCTCTGCGGTTTCTCTGACTTCCCAGCCATCACTGAGCCACATATGTAGTGATGTAATGAACTCCCCCCACCTTTCCCCCTCCACAGCTCCTCATAGGTTGGAGCTGGGTGGAGGGCGGAGTCAGACTCGAAGAGCGACAAGCGGTGATGGTGAAAGCTCGGGTCACAGACAATAAACTGCCCCCATTTGCTTCCCCTTCATCCCCTGATTCCCAGACACTTGCCTGACTGCTGCAGTTCTCGTTTGGGAGCTTGACTGCATGAGTGTGCCAGCCCCCTGCCCGCCCCTTGTTTCCTGGTGCCCTAGGCTGTGGCCTTGCCTGAAATCCGGCCATGCATTCACTCGGGATGAGCAGGGCCAGTTCTCTCATGAAGCGAGGTGAAATACTTGCAACAGGTGCAGATATTACAGGGGCAGCATGTTTGTACTGTGTTTACACTAACAGCATGCAGTCAGAGTAGGAAAAGAAGTGAGAGGAGAGCGAGGTGAGGAGGTCATCATTGGGGAAGAGCAGCTTGTTGTGCTGTGTGAGGAGTCTGACAGTGAGTGAGGAGGGGGGAGGCAGGAGAGCATCATTAGGGAAAAGCAGCTTGTTGTGCTGTGTGAGGAGTCTGACAGTGAGTGAGGAGGGGGGAGGCAGGAGAGCAGCAGTGTCTCATGTGACTTGCATAGCAGAAGGGAGGAGGTGGCACTGCTGTCCTGACTGAGGAGGAATGGAGTAGCTGAGGGTGAGCAGTGTGTTTGTCACAGACTCACAGCCAGCCAGTGTGCTATTGTGTTGAGCTTCAGCATGTCATGTGAGAACATTAAATGAAGCAGAGTATATTCCCGGGTGCTGTGCGATCATTCCAAATCAGGGGGGGTCCTCACAAGTTTGCCTCAGGCAGCAAAAAGTCTAGAACCGGCCCTGGGGATGAGCAAAATCGTCACGGGCAGTTATGTGAATCCTGGACATTGTGCCAATCACAGTTTTTTGTGTTTTTTTTTAATCTTTTACTGGGATCCCCTTTTTTATATAGTATCCTTACAGTTTCCGGTGGGAGGGGTTTCACCACAATATCAGCCATACAGCGCCCCCTGATGGCATGTTTGTGAAAATGAATAGATATCTCATGGAAAAGGGGGTATCAGCTACTGATTGGGATAAAGTTTAATTCTTGGTCACGGTTTCTCTTTAAGTAACCCTTTAATAGTGGCGAACGCCATAGAATACAGAGGCTGTGAGAGTTGGTCTGTGAATGTTTATAAATACAAAATAACTAAAAATCCTGCTTAGCGTTTCTGCTTTCCTTGTAAGTGAAGCGAGGTAATTGCTGGCGCAGCGCTGTGCGTCTATACGGGCTTCCTCATCTCTTGCGCCTATTTAGGAGTCACCCAGCAATGTATATTTTCTGCTCGGATATAAATAGCAGATGCCAGTTTCGCAGCTCGTGCTGCTGGGCCGACATCTAATGAGGCTGGTAGAGATTGCGCGCCGCATCAAGCGCTATTGTTCATCCTGATTACACAGCAAAGACGCCAGGGAACATCAACGCCTCGGAGAGATTAAAGTGCGACTCCGCAAATGGGACGCCACAGCTTCCAGCGAGACCGGCCTGATACGCAGTGATCTGCAAACTCGACTTTCCAGCTGTTAAGGAAGTACAAGTCCCATAATGCATTGCGGGAGTCTGACAGCCACAGGCATGATCCATAAAGGCAAATGCATTGTGGGACTTGTAGTTCCTTAACAACTGGAGAGCCAGGTTTGCAGATCACTGTAATAGAGGAAAGGCAGGTATTACTAGATGTTATATTTGCAGAACATCCCCCACATGCGCTTGACCCGCCTCCAATCAGGTTGGCTTTAAAAATAAAATAGTAAAAAAATGATAATAATGCTTTCAATACAGTAAAATAACTTCTGTATATCCTGGTGGAGGGAGCACTTCTGTTATTTAATATAATTCTCCCACAGCTGCTGTATCACCCTCCCACCCACCTGCTGTGTGGTAGAATTCCTCTGTCACATGTCACTCTACCTGTTTGTTATATCCACCACCACCCCCCTTTGCTGTGGCGCTCTACTTGTGTTGTATAATTCCCTCCCCCAGCTGCTGTGGTGCTCCCGTGTGTGGTATAATCCTCCCCCCAGTTGTTCTGTCATTGTACCTGTGTGGTATAATTCTCTTTCAGCTGCTGAATCACTTTAGTTGTGAATTTACAATTCTTGCTGTGTGAGGCTACCTACATACTGTCCAGCAGGTGGCAGTGCAGCAGCGCAGAAATGGAGATTATCCTATAAAAGGACCAGAGAAAGACAAACTCATAGCTCAGTGCTGTATTATTATACAATACAACTGATGCTCATTCACACATGCTTGAGCTGCCCGGGGTTACAGCCAGCCATATAGATAGATATCAGGACACCACAGGGGTGACGGGCGTAGGCTCCCCCTATGGACACAAACTCACTCCTATTGAAACAGGTGTGCTCCTATAGGTGCAGGCTCCCTTCCATAGATGCAGGCTCGTTCCTGTAGGTGCAAGCTCGCTCCTATAGGTGCAGGCTCCCTCCCATAGGCGCAGGCTCCCTCCCATAGATGCAGGCTCGTTCCTGTAGGTGCAGGTTCCCTCCCATAGGCGCAGGCCTGTTCCTACAGGTGCAAGCTCGTTCCTATAGGCGCAGGCTCGTTCCTACAGGTGCATGCTCCCTCCCATAGGCGCAGGCTCATTCCTACAGGTGCATGCTCCCTCCCATAGGAGCAGGCTCGTTCCTACAGATGCAGGCTCCCTCCCATAGGCGCAGGCTCGTTCCTACAGGTGCAGGCTCCCTCCCATAGGCGCAGGCTCCCTCCCATAGGCGCAGGCTCGTTCCTATAGGTGCAGGCTCGCTTCTATAGATGCAAACTCGCTCTTCTGGGCGCAGGCTCCCTCCTATGAGTACAGGATCCTTATTATGGGTTCCGGCTCCCTCCTTTGGGCACAGACAAACTTCTGTGTGCGCAGACTGTTCATCGTTTAGCAACATTATTAATTAAACTGCAGTACAGTAAAGGAACCACAAAATGACACTGTCTGTAAAGTGCGGTGAAGATCTCTATGGTATTGTGATTTCCTGTATTCACTCTGTGTTCCTCTCTGTTCCAAGTAAGCTGAATTGTCTGATGGTGGTGTGTGATTTATCTCTGCATGTTTTTCATCAGTAAAGAGTTCTAACTTGTTTTACTGGGTGCCTATCTGCGTGTATCTACCACTCTGTTCCATCACAGGCTCCCTCCTATTGGTGCCAACCCCCTACTATGGGCGCATGCTCCCTCCTATATACACAGGCTCCCTCCTATTGGTGCCAACCCCCTACTATGGGCGCATGCTCCCTCCTATATACACAGGCTCCCTCCCATTGGTGCCAACCCCCTACTATGAGCGCATGCTCCCTCCTATATACACAGGCTCCCTCCTATTGGTGCCAACCCCCTACTATGAGCGCATGCTCCCTCCTATATACACAGGCTCCCTCCTATTGGTGCCAACCCCCTACTATGGGCGCATGCTCCCTCCTATATACACAGGCTCCCTCCCATTGGTGCCAACCCCCTACTATGAGCGCATGCTCCCTCCTATATACACAGGCTCCCTCCTATTGGTGCCAACCCCCTACTATGAGCGCATGCTCCCTCCTATATACACAGGCTCCCTCCTATTGGTGCCAACCCCCTACTATGAGCGCATGCTCCCTCCTATATACACAGGCTCCCTCCTATTGGTGCCAACCCCCTACTATGGGCGCATGCTCCCTCCTATATACACAGGCTCCCTCCCATTTATTACTTAGTATTTATATAGCGCTGACATCTTTTGGAGCGGTGTACAGAGTATATTGTCTTGTCACTTAACTGTCTCACAGTCTAATCCCTACCCTACCATAGTCATATGTCTATGTATGCATCGTGTAGTGTATGTATCGTAGCGAGCCAATTAACTTATCTGTATGTTTTTGGGATGTTGGAGGAAACCAGAGTGCCCGGAGGAAACACACACAGACACAGGGGGCCATATGCAATTCACTTTTTCACCTGACTTTTCTCCTAGGTGATATTTTTACATTTGTCAATAAAATTCAGTTTAAGCCATCAGCAAGCAAGAAAATACTCAAAATAATTTTGATAGTACTTTTTCAATTACTTTTTGGTATTTTTTAGTTGAAAAGTGCTGAAAAGTTGTTTTAAATAGAAGATGAAAAATTATCTCCTAGGAGAAAACTCAGGTGAAAAAGTGAATTGCATATGGGCCAGGGAGAGCATACAACCTCCGTGTAGATAGTGCCCTGGCTGGGATTCAAACTGGGGAGGCGAGAGTACTATCCACTACGCTACCATGTTGCCCCCTATGGGTTGTATGGGAGAAGGGAGAGAGAGGAGAGGAGACCGGCACTGCATTCAACAATTTATTCCATATTGTATCATACGCATAAAAAACATAGCATTGTGCAGTAGAAAACGTACCAGTAGATGAAGCAGGTATGCGCTTCCACTGAGGCTCTAGTCACTAGACTGACTAGAGCCTCCGTGGAAGCGCATACCTGCGCGAAACGGCCATAAGGCCCACAGTGCCCTGCACCCACCGCCACCCACACTGCTTCATCTACTGGTACGTTTTCTACTGCACAATGCTATGTTTTTTTATGCGTATGCTACAATATGGAATAAATTGTTGAATGCAGTGCCGGTCTCCTCTCCTCTCTCTCCCTTCTCCCATACAGTAATGCTATGCCTAAAACCAGAGCACGCATTCACCACCATATTGCATGAAGCACAGTGGATCCTGCCAGCTCCCAACACTCAGGATTTACTCCAGCCGCAGTGCCAACCTCCATATCTCTCTTCACCAGATTCCCCTATGGGTTGTCCTTGCGCTTTATAATCAGTAGTTTGCAGTTTGCTTCTGTGGAATTTGAAGAGGCCCTGTAGTGACATATAGCAGAATGCAGTACAGAGGCCCTGTAGTGACATATAGCAGAATGCAGTAAAGAGGCCCTGTAGTGACAAATAGTACAATGCAGTAAAGAGGTCCTGTAGTGACATATAGTAGAATGCAGTAAAGAGGCCCTGTAGTGTCATAGAGTAGAATGCAGTAAAGAGGCCCTGTAGTGTCATAGAGTAGAATGCAGTAAAGAGGCCCTGTAGTGCCATAGAGTAGAATGCAGTAAAGAGGCCCTGTAGTGTCATAGAGTAGAATGCAGTAAAGAGGCCCTGTAGTGTCATAGAGTAGAATGCAGTAAATTCTCCAGGATACCCACTTTTTGTGGTCATTTTCCTGGTTTCAGCATCATGAACACTTTATATAGCTATGTAATATTGCTGTAAATTGGTATGTAGCCCCGCCCTCCAAGTGATGTCACAGCCTAGGCTGTTTAGCTATGTGGAATTCTCCTCCTAGAGCACTCTGGGAGACAAAGAATTATTTCTACTAGCTTCAGAACTCTCAGAAACAAACATTCCATAGCGATGCACCTGACAGGATTATCGCTACTCGTGATAAATTTCAGAATGTAAATCAGGGAGAGAAAAATATTTAAAAACGGGCAAACACTGACTAAATCATTTTATAAATGAATATTTTGAAATTAAATTAGCAATTTTATTAATTATGTATTTTTCACTACAGTTCCTCTTCAAAGCAAACCTGAACTGAAAATGAAAAGTCAGAATAATCATACACACATCATACTCACCTCCCGTGTAGTCTACTCATCAATCTCTTTCTCCCCTCCTGCATCCTGTTTTTCCACTGTCCACCTACACATTACTAAAAATACCATTAACCCCTTTCTCAATCCCATGTACCCCACAATGACCAAACTTAAATAAACTTGTAAAATAAAAAGAGCCAAAGTGACAGCATTTTAAAGAAAATACATAATGATTACATTAGTGACGTGGCTTATTATATATACTGTATGTATGCTATGAGGGTATCTTATTGTCATTTTTGCAAATTAGGGCCTATGGAGTGCAACGAGAAAACTAAAAACACAAAATGGAAAAACACACCTTTATTTCCAAATAAAATATTGTTGCCATACACTGAACTAAGGCAGGGGTCAGGAACCTTTTTGGCTGAGAGAGCCATAAACGGCACATATTTTAAAATGTAATTCCATTAAAGCCATACACTATGTTTCAAACTGGGACAGTAGGGCTCACGTCCCTGTTGCCAGGGTGATGTGTTGGTTGGTTTGCAAGGCAGCGGCAGTGTCAGACACGTCTTTAGCTTCTCTTGGGTTTCAGCAACATCAGCAATTTCCCTGAGAGCCAGACAGGAGAAATACTGACTAACAGCTTGTATAATTAGCTAGCTGACTTGGGGGTTGATTTACTTTGTAGGACGAGATCCCCGCACTTTGGCCCAATAGTGACAGTCAAGTGACAGGCAGCCTATTGGGCCAATCAAAGTGCAGGGATCTTGTCCTACAAAGTCACTGGACCTGAAAGGGTCCAGAATGGGACAGTTGAAGCAGTCGTTTGCTCGTTTTGGGGTAGCGTGAGTAAGTTAGTAGTGCATGCTACAGCAGTAGTGCGCCTACTTTGAAAATTTTACTTGCACTGTCACACTAAGCTGCGCTGCCTGAGCAGTGTAGATTAGTGAATCAACTCCTACTGATTTGTATGTGAGCCAGATGTAGCCATCAAAAGAGCCACATCTGGCTCCCGAGCCATAGCTTCCCTACCCCTGTACTAGGATCGTAATTTAAATGTAATATCTGGGACAAATGGTCAAATAAATTGTGTGGGTTTTATTTACAGTAGCGCATATTAGTTTAAAACTAAAATGGCTGAAAATGGAGAAATAATTTTTTTTCACTTTTTTTCTTCTTATTCCCTTTAAAAATGCTTTTAAAATAAAATAATTCTCAGCTAACAGTATCACTCAAAGCAAGCCTAATTTGTGGCAGCAAAAACATGTATAGACCATTTAGGTGTGATAAGTAGTGATATAATTATTGACGAATAAATGGGAGGAGCACTGAAATGTGAGAATTGCTCTTGTCCATGAGGGTAAAAACCCCTTAGTGGTGAACTAGATAAATAATTTTACTTGGTTCAGGTTCAATTTAAAGAGGAACTTCAGCCTAAACAAACATACTGTCATTAAGTTACATTAATTATGTTAATTAAAATAGATAGGTAATATAATCTCTTACCCACCCTGTTTTAAAAGAACAGGCAAATGTTTGATTTCATGAGGGCAGCCATCTTTTTGGTTGAAAGGAGGTGACAGGGAGCATGAGACACAGTTGCAACTGTCCTGTGTGCTGATCACCCCTCCCAGTTGCTAGGCAACGTGAATAACAACATAGGAAATCCCATCATGCTTTGCACAGCATTAGGGAAAAAATGCCCAGGCAGTTTTCTTTGATGGGTGGAGCTTAGCTAAAAATGCAGCTAAAAATGATGCTTTGGTAAGAAAAACAAAGTTCTGATGCTGTGAAACTGTTAAAGAAACACCAAGCCTCCAAGCCTTTTCAGTTCTGCTGAGTAGATTTTTAGTCCAGAGGTTCACTTTAAGGACAGATGTCATCTGAATATGGAGAATGAAAAGAATATTTCTCCTTCTCCTTGACTATTGTTACAACTCCTTCACGGCTTCTACTTTACAACAAATGTCACTTTAAGAATAACCTCGCCCCATCTGTCCTTTCTACACCCGATGTGCGTCAGCGTGACCTCCAGGCAGGTGTCCCCCTCCTCTGGTGTAAGTCACTAGAGGTGACATTTTTATGAAGACGTGACAACAGGTTAGCGACGTGTATCGCATTCTGTGGCTGTGAGATTTGACAGAAGCCTCAGAGTGACTCAGATCTCCATTATATGCAGAGAACGGGCCCAGCCCAATCCACACGAAGAGCAAACTACTTGTAAATACACAACAGAGCCCAGAACAAGGGACGGGTCTAAAGTCATCGTCATTTCCAAGCAGAGAACAATGACCGGCGTGACAAACAACTGCTGATACTGCAACTATACCTATTAGTGTTGCAGCAACACATGGAAGGGGGGGGGGGGGGGGTATGGTTGGTTAGCAGTTACGCCTGTTTAGAACCATGTAAAGGTTCTAATTTTTAGAGAATGATCATATTTTGATAAGGTCATTGAGATTGAAAGAAAATATCATATTTCATTGATCCAAAGCATTAAAGGGCAACTGAAGTGAGAAGAATATGGAGGCTGCCATATTTATTTCCTAGATGAAAAACTAACAATAACAAGTAACTTGTCTATATATCTTATCTAAAGTTTAGACAGCAAATCTAGCTGCAAACAGCTTAAACAGTTTATGATGATTTATTCCAGGGATACAATGAGGGCAGCCATGTTCTGTTTGTCACATTACACACAGGCAAGCTGCTGTGCATCTTCACCCCTCAGCCTGTGAAAACTTTACTCCCCTATCCTCCTCCCCTCTGTCTCTGAAATCTCTGGCTAGTAACCTCCTCCTCCTCCAACCCAGACTGAGCTCCCATAATCCCTCGCTACTAAGGCTCAAAGTGCCAAGGCACTCTGGAGAAGCTGTGGGCGAGGCTTGTTTAGTTCATAGGGAATTAGAGTATGAAAACAAAACAAAAAAAGTATTTGGCTTGAGGAATGCCCTATAAACTCAATGAAAGGAACATAATTATGCAATGAGTAAAAGTTTATCTCGGATCCACTTTAAACAATGCCGGATCCATTCAAAGCCATTTTTTACCAGGAAAGTGTTATGGTGTAGTCAGACCCAGTCCCGACCCGGACAGAAACTGTCACTTGCATACCTGATGTTTAAAGAGACTCCGTAACAAAAATTGCATCCTGTTTTTTATCATCCTACAAGTTCCAATGGCTATTCTAATGTGTTCTGGCTTACTGCAGCACTTTCTGCTATCACAGTCTCTGTAATAAATCAACTTATCTCTCTCTTGTCAGACTTGTCGGCCTGTGTCTGGAAGGCTGCCAAGTTCTTCAGTGTTGTGGTTCTGCTATGAACTCACCCTTTCTGGCCCCTCTATGCACACTGCCTGTGTGTTATTTAGATAAGAGAGAAGCTGCTCTAATCAGCTGGATAAATCGTTCTCTGAGCTGGCTGGGCTTTCACATACTGAAGAATTACAGACAAGGGCAAAGCTGTTTGCAGGAAGAAAAGAGCAGCCTGAAACTTCAGTGCATGGGGGAAAGAAACACACAAATGATCTCTTTAACTCTTTCAGGCAGAAAAAGGAACACAGCCTAGTTAATTGTGTGCATGGCACTGGTGACTGGTGGCTATCTCATCATGTCACATGTCACCTCGTGTATCCTATAAGGAAAATGTTGTACCGTTAAGATGCACCATAAAGATCTTTTTTTGTAGAATCTTACCATTTCTATGTAATATGAGGAACTACCTGTATATTCATGCAGTTTACTCATCTATTACATACATCTGGTAAGATTGTACAAAAAAGATTGTATCATTAGTGGGCAACTTTACAGTTCACATTCTAAATACTCAATAATTAGATGCAAATGTAACACAAACGTTTCTCATAAGTGTTTATTGTGATATAAAAGGGAAATTCTGGAAAATCCCAAAAATCTGATAGAGGCTAGGAACCCACTAAGGCGATTTTGGCAGCGTTTTGGGATCGTCGACGAAAAAAACGCTTTGCCAATGAAAGTGAGTGGGATTGCAATTAGGGGTAATTGCAATTGCAGGACATGCAGCATTTTGAGTGCTGCTCAATGCAAAGTATATAAGCGCTGCATAAATCGCTTATCAAAGCGATTTTGCATCGTTTTGGGGGGTGGGCTTGGGGAGCGATTAACCTTTTAACCACTTCGCATCCAGACCTTGTTTTCCCCTTATTGACCAGAGCAGTTTTGACGCTTTAGCGGTGTCCCTTTTTAATCAGCAATAACTTCATCTGTACTCGTGCCACTTAAGTTATCTATATATCGTTTTTTTCAAGACAAACTAAGCTTTCATTGGGGGGTATTTGGTACAAAGTAAAATGTTCCTTTCTATGCATTTTAATGGGAAAAAGTGGGACATTTTTTAAAAAAATGCATTGTTTCTCAATTTTGACCAATTCCTGTTTGGAAATAAAAAGTGCGATTGACATAAAAACTGTGCCGCCAGTTAAAGTCGCCCCAGTATAGATATCCAGATGTGTCCCCAGTATCACCGCCTCCCCCAGTATAGTCAGATGTGTCCCCAATATCAGCCCCCCTAGCATAGCCACATGTGTCCCCTGCGTTTGACAGCCCCAGAATAGATTGACAGACGCACCCCCAGGAATAGTGCCCCTCTTTATAGCCATATGTGTCCCCGGATCATGATTAACCCCATTATGGCCAGATGTACCCCCAGGATTAGTGCTGCCCCCCCCATTATAGCCAAATGTGCCCCCAGTATATGATAACTGCCCCCCAGTTGCCCAGATGCACCAAATTAGTAATCCCCCCCTCCCCCTAGTCAGTTAGATGCCCCCAACAAATATCTAAACCCCCCCCTTTTATTTATGCTACCCCCACCCCCCAGGATCGATAGCCAGATGCCCCCCCCCCCCCCTCATGAGGCAGCCCCCTCCGTGCAGAAATCCTAAAAAAAATCATCCAGAAAGCAGCCTCACTCACCTACCTCGTTCCTGCGACTGTCCTGAAGCCCGATCCTCTGTTCTCCGCTCTGCAGTCAGCCGCATATTGCCGGTAACCCGGGTCCCGGCTTGATGACGTCATCAAGCCGGGACCCGGGTCACCGGCAATACGCGGCTGAATGCAGAGCGGTGATCGGAGGATCAGACTTCAGGAGCGTCGCAGGAACGAGGTATGTGAGTGTGGCTGCTTGCTGAATGATTTTTTTTTAACTCTTTGTGCGCCGAGGGGGACAGATGAAGGATCGCTGCAGTTCACTACTGCAGCGATAGTTCATGGAAGGGGGGTGGACTAATTGGCTACAAGGGAACATGTTCCCTTCCACCAATTAGTATTGCAGCTGACAGTGCCGGAGGGTGCGCTCTGAAGCACACCCGATCGTGCACAACAGGGCTGCAGCCAGGTCAGTATATCTACGTCGCTGTGGCTTGGAGGGTGCCACAGCTGACGTAGATATACTGTAGCGGTGGGGAAAGTGGTTAATAAACTTAATTATACTTATTGGGTCTCTGTATTTCTTTCTTCCCTCTGTAGTCCCACCCCCTACAGGAAGAGGTCACAGGCGCTTCTCTCATTGGTCATAGAGAAGCACCGATGTCCTCTTCCTTTAGGGGGCGGGGCTACAGATGGATGTCGGACATCCAACACTCGGTAAGTATAATAAAGTAAAGAAAAAAACAAAAACATAAACATAAAGTTAAAAAAAACTGAATCGCAAATCGGAAGCAATGTACAGTTTACTGTACAGAGCTTCTAAGCGTCGGGTAATCGCAATCGCGAGCGCCCTTGGAGCCGCTGCACAGCGATTTTAAAGAGCTGCAGAGATTCCTTGTGGGTTCCTAGCCTTACTGCTATAATGCTAGCTACACACCATACAATTTCTGGCAGATTTACCTGCCAGATCAATTATTTCCAACATGTCCGATCTGAATTTTGATAGATTTTTCATTTTTCTGATCATTTTTTCAATCAATTCTAAATCTATTTTCGTTCAGTTCTTTGAAAATCGATCAAAGCAATGATTAAAAAAAGATCGGAAAAATGTTGGAAATAATCGGTCTGACAGGTAAATCTGCCAGAAAATTGTATGGTGTGTACCTAGCATTACAAGGCAGCCAAGGCATTGAGGAAGTTTAGTATATCGGGTCTGCTGTTGCCGGTGGTTTGTTTGGCTGATCATGTGACTGTCCGCAGAGAAACCGCAGTCAGCAGTTGGAGCCTTTCTTTGTCATATTTACACACTTGGAAAAGTCATTGTCCAAAGGCGGTGAACTTTTGTCACACCCAGGAGAGGTGACAGAGGAGAGAAACGAAACTGCAGCTACCAGCGCTGTGAGGAAGCTGTTATCTTCTCAAGGACTCCTTATTCCTGTGCTGTTATCTGATTGCAAGCAGTGCGGTGCTATGCGGGCCTACCTGTGACCCAGATAGCCTGGATAATTATTACCCGTGTCTGACCTGGTAGAGCGCTGCTAAAGAGGCCAGCTAGAGAGAAGGTGTCTATACATCATCAGATGATGTGTGGGCAGATCAATCAAGAGACAGGTCTCTCTCTGATAGTTTCAGATCTGCTGCCTGCCCATACACCAGCAGACCGATTCCTAAGATCTCTCGGTTCTCTTGAATCGGCCTTGTGCCCCCCTAATGCGCGGTGATAATGGCATGTGATATCAGGACAGGTAAAACTAACACGACGAAACCCCCGGTGCTGTTTCCCCTAATGTGAATGTGAATTCTAGTAGGTAGTAGAAATCTGACAGAACCGTCAGGTTTTGGGCTAGCCCATCGTCTCATGTGGGGTTCTCAGGGTTTTTTTTATTTTCAAAAGCACTTAGCGAATGGCGGTTGCTCCGTCCAACTGCCAAAAAAAGAGTGAAGCAAACAGGGAGGCTGGTCAGGATCTTTGTAAAAATCCTTTTTTCAGGGAGTGTCTTTATAAAGAATAAAGTCAATGCTGAGAATCCCCGATGAAGAGATGAGCTAGCCCAAAGTCTGCCGGTAATGTCAGATTTCTACCACCTACTGTAAGTGACCGCAACATAGGAGAAAAGTAATGATTTACCTTTCTGACGCCGACTGGGCTAATCCATTATGTAGTAGGGGCTCCTGTAACTGCTGCTTGAGCTGCCGTTGGTTTTCTAGCTGAGCTGACCAGATAGAAGAAAACCAACGGCAGCTCAAGTAGCAGTTACAGGAGCCCCTACTACATAATGGATTAGCCCAGTCGGCGTCAGAAAGGTAAATCTGCCGTCGTGACTACCTGGCTATCAGTGGGTATTAGCAGTGAGGAAATACCTTTTGATCAGTGTTCATACTCCTTAGTAACATTGCTTTACTAACAGATATTTATGTTAAAGAGACTTAAATTAAGAAGATTAGCAATAGTGCCCCTTTAAGTTTTATATCATCAAGTGTTGAGTGTAGGTCTTTCCTTTCCACTGGGAGACTTTTCCTTGATGAGGTCCTTCTAAGTGCCTCCAGCCTGGTCTCAGACACGCCCCCATGTGGGCTTGTGGAGCAGTGTGTATGTTAACCTCCCCCTGAACCAGGAATGAAGACACTTGTTTTGTACATGGGGTGATTCATGGGAGGCATCATTTTCTGAAAACAAAAGAACTTTTCCTGCGCTGCCTTCACACCCTGATGGTTCTGGGATTTGCAGGTGCTGCTCCAGGTGCTGGGGGGTGCCAGTATTCCTATGTGAACAGTGAAAGAGACAGGAGCGCTCCTTTGGTGCATTCACTTTTTTACTTTAAATAGACAAGCATAAATGTTACACTTACAATGTGTGTATGAACACAGGCGCTTCTCAGGCCTGCCAGCAGTCCTCTCCTTGCTCCTGTGCTTAGCTGGAGCAACAGGAGCGATGTTTTAGGCGTGGAGCGGGTTGTGGTGGGCGGGGCCAGGTCACGCTGGAGCTCTCTGATGTCAAGCCGCGTTTCGGCGTTGACCACGCCTTCGTCAGGTGACGTGACGGCAAACTCGGCTTCCATTTATATTTCTGATGGAAGTTTGCCATCGCGTCACCTGACTAAGGCGGGGTCAACGCCGAAACGCATCAGACGGCTCCAGTGCGACCCTGCCTCACCCATCGCAACCTGCTCCACACCAAAAACATCGCTCCTGTTGCCCCGGCCAAGCACAGGAGCAAGGAGAGGGCTGCTGGCATGCTTGAGAAAGCGCGTGTGAATCATTTTTCTGATTCAGCAGAAGTTATAAATTATATACATTTTGTGTTAAAGAGAATCCGTACTGTCCGATTTCTACAATAAAAAAAACATACCAATCGAGTCACTGTGATCTCCTGGATCCCTCTTTGCCGTATCCACCACTCTCCGCCGCGATCCTGGCTTTTAATCGCCAGTTTTAGGCAGTGTTTACAAACAAAAACATGGTCGCTAACCAGGAAGTGATATTTGTATGTATGTATGTATGTGTATATATATATATATATATATATATATATATATATAGTTACAGTATACTACAAGTTTTTATTACATAGTGAATTATCTGCACTCCAGTGTGGGATTCTCACAGTTTCTCAGCATGTGACAGGCAGCTCCCTCCCCCCTCAGCCTCACAAACTGCATCAGTCTTGTCTGAAACTGAGAGCAGAGAGTGAGGCGTAAACAAAGCACACAGAGCCTGAAGGGGGCGTGCATAACTTGTATTTATTACAACAGAGGCAGCACCTTCCTCCCTGGGTCCACAAAGCTTGACAAAGAAAAGAAGATGAGATATAGTACAGAGACAGTGCAACTAGAAAAGGCTGTAGTAATCCAGACCACATTAGAACAGGTATAGGAACTTAAAGGATAGAAGAAATAAGGCTGAAAAAGTTTGTTACAGACTGTTTAATGAGGATCAGTTTTAACTTGTGGTGTTGGAGTTTGGCTTTAATGAAGGAAAATGACACAGAGTTGTGTTTACTGTGATGAGGTCTGAGTCAGGGCAGAAGGATTATGTGATTTCGGAAGATAACAGGTGTGTCACTAAACAAAGCTGGCCAGCGAGGGAGAAAACTTCCGCTGATCTGAACTGATAGACGTTCACAAACATAACCATTATCTGCTTGTAGTGCAAATCTAAACACCCAGCAGTTATGAGGAAGAGCAGCATGCCCTTCGTTCCTCTAGGCTGACAAACACAACCTTTCCTGGGCAGGACGACGCAGTGGATGACTGGTATTTATGCCCAGGGCACAAACAAGCAAGCGGCATGTTAAAGCTGCAAAAGGAGGAAACAAAGTGGGTTCTCCAACCAAAATGGGCAGAATGAATCATGTGACTTCTTATTTAAAAAGAACCAGAGATGAAGTACCCTCTTGTATTTTACCTTATAAATCAGTGGGAACATGACAGTAAACACCTAATCTGCTCTTTGTTTCATTGTTCTCTGTTTAATCTGACTGTTATCACCTCTGATAAGAATCCCCGACTGAGCACTCAGTCTAGCTTTGCTACGGAAAGATTATAGCTGAGTCTGTCTTCTCTGGTGTCTTTTCAAGCCCAAGCCTGCCCCCTTGTGGCTCTGCTATAATGACTCGGCTATAATTATTCCCTGCAAAGCCAGACTGAATGCTCAGTCCGGGATTCTTATCACAGCTGATAACAGGCACTTTTAGCAGTGAGGATGAAACAGAGAGCATGGTAAGTGTTTTCTCTAATGTTCTTACTGATATATATGGTAAAATACACAAGGGTGCTTAGTCTCTGGTTCCCTTTAAAGAGAACCCGAGGTGGGGTTCTGACAATGCAATCCACATACAGAGGCTGGGTCTGCCTATACAGCCCAGCCTCTGTGCTATCCCAATCCCCCCTAAGCCCCCCCCTGCGCTCTGCTCTCCCCCATAAATCACAGCCACGCTGCCGACACGCAGTGTGTCGCAGCGGGCTGTGTTTATCTCTGTACTGTCAGTCTGCCGCTCCCCCCGCCTCCTGCATAGCTCCTGTCCCTGCCCGTGTCTCTTCCCTCCACGCTGAATGGAGGAAAGTAATGTGGGCGGGGACCGGAGCTATGCAGGAGGCGGGGGGAGCAGCGAGAGTGACAGTACAGATGTAAACACAGTCCGCACAGAGCGGCTGTGATTTATGGGTGATCGCAGAGCGCAGGGGGAACTTAGGGGGGATTGAAATAGCAACAAAGGCTGGGCAGTATAGGCAGACCCAGCCTATGTGTGCAGATATCATTGTCAGAACCCCACCTCGGGTTCTCTTTAAAGTGTACCTGTGACAAAAAAAAATGTTAAAGATATATACTTAGCTCAGTAGAGGGCAGTATCTGGATAGTCTAGGTTTCCCTTATCACCCTTGACAGAAGCATAGCTAGAGAATATGGGGCCCAATAGCAGACTTTTGATGAGGTCATCAGACCTAGGCATTTTAAGAGGAACTCCAGTGAAAATAACGTAATGAACCCAAAAGTGCATGATTTTTACAATAATTATGTATAAATGATTTAGTCAGTGTTTGCCCATTGTAAAGTCTTTCCTCTCCCTGATTTACATTCTGACATTTATCATATGGTGACATTTTTACTGCTGGCAGGTGATGTCAGTGGAAGGAGATGATGCATTTTTGGAAGTTGGAAACAGCTGTTATTTCCCACAATGCAACAAGGTTCACAGACATCACACTGTGGGAGGGGTTTCAACACAATTTCAGCCATTCAGAGCCCCCTGATGATCCGTTTGAGAAAAGGAAAAGATTTCTTGTGAAAAAGGGGGAATCTGCTACTGATTGGGATGAAGTTCAATTCTAGGTCACAGTTTCTCTTGAAGAGCAATGCCACCTGCCCCTACCCTATGGCAGTGGCGTAGCTAAGGAGCTGTGGGCCCCGATGCGAGTTTTACAATGGGGCCCCCCAGGCACACATAACAATTGATACGGCGCACCAAAACCTGCCAATGGCAACTACAGTGTCAGAGGTGCAAGAAGGGGATGGGGAGCAGCTTGTTAATGATTACCACTATTCTAAGTATCTATAGCAGTGATTATTACCAGCACAGGACCAATAGAGAACTAATACTGTAGTTGAGGGAGGGCCCTTCGGGGCCCCTCTGGCCCAAGGGCCCCGATGCAGTCGCTACCGCTGCACCCCCTATTGCTACGCCCCTGCCCTATGGGATAAAATTGAGTGGCCAATGCACATTCATATGCAATGTACACTGCAACAGCCTATGGGCACTGAGATAAAGTCAGAGTGTGGAGAGAAACGGGAAAATAAATAGTGACCACATTGGCCCCCTTTGCTACAGCATACCTCCCAACTTTTTGAGATGAGAAAGAGGGACACTTATGCCACACCCCATACCACACCCCTAATCACGCCCCCGGCACACCCCTAGTCACGCATACCATAAAGATCTCATAAGAAAAATATGTTGATTTACAATTCTAACCACACTGGTCCTTTCTATCCTGGTTCATTTTCCTTCATATTAATATTTTAAAATGAGTAATATATCAATTTAATGGATGGGAATAAAGTTTAGAGTCAATCAAACACATTTTTAGTAGATAAATATATATATTTACATAGAAAGAGGGACACAGTCCTGAAAGAGGAACAAATGAGGAGGAAAGAGGGACAGAGGGGCTGGGCTCCCAAAGAGGGACTGTCCCTCCAAGAGAGGGACAGTTGGAAGCTATGGCTACAGGGCCCCATAGCAGTTGCTATGGTTGCTATTGCTATGCCCCAGCCTCGACCTCATCATTCCAGCGCTGAGAACATCTGAACATATTCAACAAATCTTGAATGTGTTTGCATAGCCGTGCTCCCGCCTGTGTGTGAGTGTGGTTGCACTGTGCAAGCGCAAAGACCTGCTCATGCGTGGCTTTTTCCGCAGTGCACGAGCAGCTCTGTGCTACTGCACAGGCACGGGCCATCACTGCGCATGTGAAGTGCGGCCAAACTTGTACACAGATGGGGGTGCGGCTGTGCAGAATAGAATAAGAGCGTTGCGGTGGGCTGGAGGAGAACTGTAGCCCAAGGGCCCTTTCACATCGGGGTGTTGCGGTATCGTTCTCGCACCCCACCGCCGGGCAATGAAAGCCTATGGAGACTTTCATACTGCCATGTTACGGCGTGACGTGACGGAAGTGAGGTTTTGGCCGCATCCCTGACGCAGGTCCAGAACTACGTTACCGTGCGTCTTCTGTGGGGATCTGAAACTTACCAAACACACAAAGAGGGAAATACTCACTCCCAAACAGTCCTCTGCTGCTTTATAAAGCCTGCAGGCTGCTTATAAGCCAATAAGAAGTGCACACACACGTTACACCTAGTCTGCAGTGATTAATCAAGCAAAAGCTGAGCAGGTCAGCCAATCGTTGGAGAGGGCTTCAGTTCAGTTGCATATAGACAATGGCTATATAACCAGCAGGGGGCACCAGCGTGCAGGATATTCCCTCTCATCTGCCCCCCTCCTAACTAAACTGCATGGGAATTTACAATAAAATTAAAAACAATGGTGCACAAGGGCAGTGAGGGTTCCCGGGGCCCCAGGCTGGCTTGTGCACCATTGTTTTTAATTTTATTGTAAATTCCCATGCAGTTTAGTTAGGAGGGGGGCAGGCTTTATAAAGCAGCAGAGGACTGTTTGGGAGTGAGTATTTCCCTCTTTGTGTGTTTGGTAAGTTTCAGAGCAGTTGGGGACAGGCTCTTGGGGGTGGCAGCTCCAGGGCTTGACTGCGCTCACATATGGTGTTACATGCTGTTTCTGGGGCCCCGGGCAGTGAGAGTTCCTGGGGCCCCAGGCTGGCTTGTGCACCATTGTTTTTAATTCTGTGGGGATCTGCGCCGGCCCGTAAGTCATGTTAGTTTATGGCGACGTGGGAATTTGTAAAAATTTGCCAACGTCGCGGCGCGCATGCACGGAAGCAAATGTTTGCAGTACGCTTCCGTGCACTTCCGCAAACCACAAAACAGGAAGGGCCCGCAAGTGCGCGTCACTTCCTGCTTGGCTGGTGGACGGGCAGGGAATACCGCGTAATAACGCGGTGTTCCTTGAAGGCCTGTTTCTGGTGGAGCGATGTGGCGTAAATGCCGCGCCGCATCGCTAATGCTGGTTTACAGTGTGAAACCGCCCTAAATCATCCATTGGCCTCCCTCTGCCTAGGTAAGTATAAAAAATTTCCAGGTTTTTTTTGTCACAGGTTCACTTTAAAGGATACCTTATCCTGTGTGTATGTAGGGAGGTGCGTATAGGCTTACCGCACATCCCGTGGCCTGGCGTCTGCCTATGTTCAGCTGTCACCGGCCCCGTTCAAAAGCCCTGGTCGGCGCAGGCACAGTATGTCCACGAGAGTAGTCAAGCACTCCCCCAGGAAGACATAGCCGGTGTGTGGTCACCAGGTGCCCAAGCGGACATACTGACCATGCGCCTGTAGTATGTCCGGGTCAGAGGGCACACGCGCCGGCTATGTCTTCCCGCTGTAGTGCATGAGCACTCCTGCGGACATACTGCGCCTCTGCCGACCCCGCCGACCAGGGCTTTGGAACAGGGCCAGTGACAGATGAACGAAGGCAGACTCTGGGCCATGGGAGGTGCGGTAAGCCAAGTCAGTTACCAAATCAAATAAGGACTAATTTATCCTTTAAAAGATGCCCGATTACACAGGTCTCCCTCCATACAAGTCCTGTAATAAAGAGGACTTCCTTTCCATTGACCACACAGTACAAAGTTCCTCAGCTTTGCCCACCTCCTGCATCCGCCACTAGGGGTCTCTGTATCAATGCAAAACCAAGAGCTCCTCCAGGCTATCTACAGTAGCTGTTGTTGGACCTGGAAGATATAAGCAATCTGTGGGTGATTCAGGCTAGCAGACACCTCACCCTTAATTAAAGCTCCACTAAACCCATAATTGATGTTGTTAAATTCTGACAGCGCACGTGTTTTACAGTGTACACATGTATACGTGTTGCTTTTGGCACTGCATTTTCAAATTTAAAAATCTGGTTTTATGGCTGCGCTTGCCTACTGCTATTCATACAGGTTTATCATCCCTGCACCGGCTGACTTCCTGTTCAGGAGGTGGGGTCTCGAAATCCCACTTCCTGTGACCTACAAGTATACAGCAAGCTGCTCCAGCGCAGTGACACAAGCTCCTCCCAACCCTTGTAAATAAAACTGAATATAGATGAGGTGGGCGGAGACCTGTGCAGCTAAAGAAACAACTGTGAAAACTATTTCCATGCTCCGATCTTACCACTGCCTCTGTCTCAGCCTTTTGCCAACAAATTTAGCCATGTTTTCTACTACAGTGGTGGAAAATGTAGCCTGGCCTTTATTATTGTTTTTCCTACTTTGAGAGTCACATGGTCCCATCAGCTAAATCCACAGAGGGCAGGAAGCAAGCTCTCTTGCATGTGGTCCAGGAATTCCATCCATCCCTTCTATACACTGTTTATAGTCACGTCTCATGACTTTGTTATTGGGATTTGTTGACTACTTGAAGTGTAAAGCAAGCTCAGCAATAGCTAGAGTCCACTGTGACGGATCAGGTGATAGAGGAAAATCTGCTGCAAGGCATGATGGGACTTCTAGTCCTTCACGCTACACCAGAAGAACAAAGTAGGAAAGTGCTAATGCTGGAACCAGGGTGCCGACATCTGTGCTGGGATATGTAGTTCCCTCTGGAGATAGCCAATGAGAAGCTAATCATTTTGAGTTGATACAACAGTATTTAGATGTGTGCAGCTTGGAATTTGACCAATAATCAGCTACTGTCTCCGATTGGTTAACTTCCAAACTGACTACATTTGTGAATTTGTAAAGGTGAACATGAAAGTGTGAGCATCTCAATGCAGCAGCCCTGAAGAGAGGAAAACAAAGTCATGATACTCACCTGAGCAGAGGGAAGGCTGTGGACCCCACATGGCCTCCCTGGTCCTCTCTTCATGCCCTTGTCTCACTGCTGTCTATGCTGGGACTTGTAGTGCTACACTAGCTGCAGGTCAGTGAATGAGTGGGGGGAGGTGCTGGCAGTCTATGCTGGGACTTGTAGTGCTACACTAGCTGCAGGTCAGTGAATGAGTGTGGGGGAGGTGCTGGGAGTCTATGCTGGGACTTGTAGTTCCACACTAGCTGCAGGTCAGTGAATGAGTGGGGGGAGGTGCTGGGAGTCTATGCTGGGACTTGTAGTTCCACACTAGCTGCAGGTCAGTGAATGAGTGGGGGGAGGTGCTGGGAGTCTATGCTGGGACTTGTAGTTCTACACTAGCTGCAGGTCAGTGAATGAGTATAGGGGAGGTGCTGGGAGTCTATGCTGGGACTTGTAGTGCTACACTAGCTGCAGGTCAGTGAATGAGTATAGGGGTGGTGCTGGGAGTCTATGCTGGGACTTGTAGTTCTACACTAGCTGCAGGTCAGTGAATGAGTATAGGGGTGGTGCTGGGAGTCTATGCTGGGACTTGTAGTTCTACACTAGCTGCAGGTCAGTGAATGAGTGTGGGGGAGGTGCTGGCAGTCTATGCTGGGACTTGTAGTGCTACACTAGCTGCAGATCAGTGAATGAGTGTGGGGGAGGTGCTGGGAGTCTATGCTGGGACTTGTAGTTCTACACTAGCTGCAGGTCAGTGAATGAGTATAGGGGAGGTGCTGGGAGTCTATGCTGGGACTTGTAGTGCTACACTAGCTGCAGGTCAGTGAATGAGTGGGGGGAGGTGCTGGGAGTCTATGCTGGGACTTGTAGTTCTACACTAGCTGCAGATCAGTGAATGAGTGGGGGGAGGTGCTGGGAGTCTATGCTGGGACTTGTAGTGCCACACTAGCTGCAGGTCAGTGAATGAGTATAGAGGAGGTGCTGGGAGTCTATGCTGGGACTTGTAGTGCTACACTAGCTGCAGGTCAGTGAATGAGTATAGAGGAGGTGCTGGGAGTCTATGCTGGGACTTGTAGTGCTACACTAGCTGCAGGTCAGTGAATGAGTATAGAGGAGGTGCTGGGAGTCTATGCTGGGACTTGTAGTTCTACACTAGCTGCAGGTCAGTGAATGAGTATAGAGGAGGTGCTGGGAGTCTATGCTGGGACTTGTAGTGCTACACTAGCTGCAGGTCAGTGAATGAGTATAGGGGAGGTGCTGGGAGTCTATGCTGGGACTTGTAGTGCTACACTAGCTGCAGGTCAGTGAATGAGTATAGGGGTGGTGCTGGGAGTCTATGCTGGGACTTGTAGTTCTACACTAGCTGCAGGTCAGTGAATGAGTATAGGGGTGGTGCTGGGAGTCTATGCTGGGACTTGTAGTTCTACACTAGCTGCAGGTCAGTGAATGAGTGGGGGGAGGTGCTGGGAGTCTATGCTGGGACTTGTAGTGCTACACTAGCTGCAGGTCAGTGAATGAGTATAGAGGAGGTGCTGGGAGTCTATGCTGGGACTTGTAGTTCTACACTAGCTGCAGGTCAGTGAATGAGTGTGGGGGAGGTGCTGGCAGTCTATGCTGGGACTTGTAGTGCTACACTAGCTGCAGGTCAGTGAATGAGTGTGGGGGAGGTGCTGGGAGTCTATGCTGGGACTTGTAGTTCTACACCAGCTGCAGGTCAGTGAATGAGTATGGGGGTGGTGCTGGGAGTCTATGCTGGGACTTGTAGTTCTGCACTAGCTGCAGGTCAGTGAATGAGTATGGGGGAGGTGCTGGGAGTCTATGCTGGGACTTGTAGTTCTACACTAGCTGCAGGTCAGTGAATGAGTATGGGGGAGGTGCTGGGAGTCTATGCTGGGACTTGTAGTTCTACACTAGCTGCAGGTCAGTGAATGAGTATAGAGGAGGTGCTGGGAGTCTATGCTGGGACTTGTAGTGCTACACTAGCTGCAGGTCAGTGAATGAGTATAGAGGAGGTGCTGGGAGTCTATGCTGGGACTTGTAGTGCTACACTAGCTGCAGGTCAGTGAATGAGTATAGAGGAGGTGCTGGGAGTCTATGCTGGGACTTGTAGTGCTACACTAGCTGCAGGTCAGTGAATGAGTATGGGGGAGGTGCTGGGAGTCTATGCTGGGACTTGTAGTTCTACACCAGCTGCAGGTCAGTGAATGAGTATGGGGGAGGTGCTGGGAGTCTATGCTGGGACTTGTAGTTCTGCACTAGCTGCAGGTCAGTGAATGAGTATAGGGGTGGTGCTGGGAGTCTATGCTGGGACTTGTAGTTCTACACTAGCTGCAGGTCAGTGAATGAGTATAGGGGAGGTGCTGGGAGTCTATGCTGGGACTTGTAGTGCTACACTAGCTGCAGGTCAGTGAATGAGTATAGAGGAGGTGCTGGGAGTCTATGCTGGGACTTGTAGTTCCACACTAGCTGCAGGTCAGTGAATGAGTATGGGGGAGGTGCTGGCAGTCTATGCTGGGACTTGTAGTACTACACTAGCTGCAGGTCAGTGAATGAGTATAGAGGAGGTGCTGGGAGTCTATGCTGGGACTTGTAGTGCTACACTAGCTGCAGGTCAGTGAATGAGTGTGGGGGAGGTGCTGGGAGTCTATGCTGGGACTTGTAGTTCTACACTAGCTGCAGGTCAGTGAATGAGTGTGGGGGAGGTGCTGGGAGTCTATGCTGGGACTTGTAGTTCTACACTAGCTGCAGGTCAGTGAATGAGTATAGAGGAGGTGCTGGGAGTCTATGCTGGGACTTGTAGTGCTACACTAGCTGCAGGTCAGTGAATGAGTGTGGGGGAGGTGCTGGGAGTCTATGCTGGGACTTGTAGTTCTACACTAGCTGCAGGTCAGTGAATGAGTGGGGGGAGGTGCTGGGAGTCTATGCTGGGACTTGTAGTTCTGCACTAGCTGCAGGTCAGTGAATGAGTGGGGGGTGGTGCTGGGAGTCTATGCTGGGACTTGTAGTTCTACACTAGCTGCAGATCATTGAATGAGTGGGGGGAGGTGCTGGGAGTCTATGCTGGGACTTGTAGTTCTACACTAGCTGCAGGTCAGTGAATGAGTATAGAGGAGGTGCTGGGAGTCTATGCTGGGACTTGTAGTGCTACACTAGCTGCAGGTCAGTGAATGAGTATAGAGGAGGTGCTGGGAGTCTATGCTGGGACTTGTAGTGCTACACTAGCTGCAGGTCAGTGAATGAATATAGAGGAGGTGCTGGGAGTCTATGCTGGGACTTGTAGTTCTACACCAGCTGCAGGTCAGTGAATGAGTATGGGGGTGGTGCTGGGAGTCTATGCTGGGACTTGTAGTTCTACACTAGCTGCAGGTCAGTGAATGAGTGTGGGGGAGGTGCTGGCAGTCTATGCTGGGACTTGTAGTGCTACACTAGCTGCAGGTCAGTGAATGAGTGTGGGGGAGGTGCTGGGAGTCTATGCTGGGACTTGTAGTGCTACACTAGCTGCAGGTCAGTGAATGAGTATAGAGGAGGTGCTGGGAGTCTATGCTGGGACTTGTAGTTCTACACTAGCTGCAGGTCAGTGAATGAGTATAGGGGTGGTGCTGGGAGTCTATGCTGGGACTTGTAGTTCTACACTAGCTGCAGGTCAGTGAATGAGTATAGAGGAGGTGCTGGGAGTCTATGCTGGGACTTGTAGTGCTACACTAGCTGCAGGTCAGTGAATGAGTATGGGGGAGGTGCTGGGAGTCTATGCTGGGACTTGTAGTTCTACACCAGCTGCAGGTCAGTGAATGAGTATAGAGGAGGTGCTGGGAGTCTATGCTGGGACTTGTAGTGCTACACCAGCTGCAGGTCAGTGAATGAGTATGGGGGAGGTGCTGGGAGTCTATGCTGGGACTTGTAGTTCTACACTAGCTGCAGGTCAGTGAATGAGTATAGGGGTGGTGCTGGGAGTCTATGCTGGGACTTGTAGTTCTACACTAGCTGCAGGTCAGTGAATGAGTATAGGGGAGGTGCTGGGAGTCTATGCTGGGACTTGTAGTGCTACACTAGCTGCAGGTCAGTGAATGAGTGTGGGGGAGGTGCTGGGAGTCTATGCTGGGACTTGTAGTTCTACACTAGCTGCAGGTCAGTGAATGAGTATAGAGGAGGTGCTGGGAGTCTATGCTGGGACTTGTAGTTCTACACTAGCTGCAGGTCAGTGAATGAGTGTGGGGGAGGTGCTGGCAGTCTATGCTGGGACTTGTAGTGCTACACTAGCTGCAGGTCAGTGAATGAGTATGGGGGAGGTGCTGGGAGTCTATGCTGGGACTTGTAGTTCTACACTAGCTGCAGGTCAGTGAATGAGTATAGAGGAGGTGCTGGGAGTCTATGCTGGGACTTGTAGTGCTACACTAGCTGCAGGTCAGTGAATTAGAATATAGGGGTGGTGCTGGCAGTCTATGCTGGGACTTGTAGTTCTACACTAGCTGCAGGTCAGTGAATTAGAATATAGGGGTGGTGCTGGGAGTCTATGCTGGGACTTGTAGTGCTACACTAGCTGCAGGTCAGTGAATGAGTATAGAGGAGGTGCTGGGAGTCTATGCTGGGACTTGTAGTTCTACACTAGCTGCAGGTCAGTGAATGAGTATGGGGGAGGTGCTGGGAGTCTATGCTGGGACTTGTAGTGCTACACTAGCTGCAGGTCAGTGAATGAGTATAGAGGAGGTGCTGGGAGTCTATGCTGGGACTTGTAGTGCTACACCAGCTGCAGGTCAGTGAATGAGTATGGGGGAGGTGCTGGGAGTCTATGCTGGGACTTGTAGTGCTACACTAGCTGCAGGTCAGTGAATGAGTATGGGGGAGGTGCTGGGAGTCTATGCTGGGACTTGTAGTTCTGCACTAGCTGCAGGTCAGTGAATGAGTATAGGGGAGGTGCTGGGAGTCTATGCTGGGACTTGTAGTTTTACACTAGCTGCAGGTCAGTGAATGAGTGTGGGGGAGGTGCTGGGAGTCTATGCTGGGACTTGTAGTTCTACACCAGCTGCAGGTCAGTGAATGAGTATAGGGGAGGTGCTGGGAGTCTATGCTGGGACTTGTAGTTCTACACTAGCTGCAGGTCAGTGAATGAGTATAGAGGAGGTGCTGGGAGTCTATGCTGGGACTTGTAGTGCTACACTAGCTGCAGGTCAGTGAATGAGTACAGAGGAGGTGCTGGGAGTCTATGCTGGGACTTGTAGTTCTACACTAGCTGCAGGTCAGTGAATGAGTGTGGGGGAGGTGCTGGGAGTCTATGCTGGGACTTGTAGTGCTACACTAGCTGCAGGTCAGTGAATGAGTATAGAGGAGGTGCTGGGAGTCTATGCTGGGACTTGTAGTGCTACACTAGCTGCAGGTCAGTGAATGAGTATAGGGGTGGTGCTGGGAGTCTATGCTGGGACTTGTAGTTCTACACTAGCTGCAGGTCAGTGAATGAGTATAGGGGAGGTGCTGGGAGTCTATGCTGGGACTTGTAGTGCTACACTAGCTGCAGGTCAGTGAATGAGTATAGAGGAGGTGCTGGGAGTCTATGCTGGGACTTGTAGTTCCACACTAGCTGCAGGTCAGTGAATGAGTATGGGGGAGGTGCTGGGAGTCTATGCTGGGACTTGTAGTTCTACACTAGCTGCAGGTCAGTGAATGAGTGTGGGGGAGGTGCTGGCAGTCTATGCTGGGACTTGTAGTGCTACACTAGCTGCAGGTCAGTGAATGAGTGTGGGGGAGGTGCTGGCAGTCTATGCTGGGACTTGTAGTTCTACACTAGCTGCAGGTCAGTGAATGAGTGGGGGGAGGTGCTGGGAGTCTATGCTGGGACTTGTAGTTCTACACTAGCTGCAGGTCAGTGAATGAGTGTGGGGGAGGTGCTGGCAGTCTATGCTGGGACTTGTAGTGCTACACTAGCTGCAGGTCAGTGAATGAGTGTGGGGGAGGTGCTGGCAGTCTATGCTGGGACTTGTAGTGCTACACTAGCTGCAGGTCAGTGAATGAGTATAGAGGAGGTGCTGGGAGTCTATGCTGGGACTTGTAGTTCTACACTAGCTGCAGGTCAGTGAATGAGTATAGAGGAGGTGCTGGGAGTCTATGCTGGGACTTGTAGTTCTACACTAGCTGCAGGTCAGTGAATGAGTGGGGGGAGGTGCTGGGAGTCTATGCTGGGACTTGTAGTTCTGCACTAGCTGCAGGTCAGTGAATGAGTGGGGGGAGGTGCTGGGAGTCTATGCTGGGACTTGTAGTTCTGCACTAGCTGCAGGTCAGTGAATGAGTGGGGGGAGGTGCTGGGAGTCTATGCTGGGACTTGTAGTTCTGCACTAGCTGCAGGTCAGTGAATTAGTATGGGGGAGGTGCTGGGAGTCTATGCTGGGACTTGTAGTTCTACACTAGCTGCAGATCAGTGAATGAGTATGGGGGAGGTGCTGGGAGTCTATGCTGGGACTTGTAGTGCTACACTAGCTGCAGGTCAGTGAATGAGTATGGGGGAGGTGCTGGCAGTCTATGCTGGGACTTGTAGTGCTACACTAGCTGCAGATCAGTGAATGAGTGGGGGGAGGTGCTGGGAGTCTATGCTGGGACTTGTAGTTCTACATTACCTGGAGATTGATGAAGAAGTGTGTGAGCTGTTATGATGTGATTTGCAGTTGTATTTTAACTGGAGAATAAATGAGATGTTGGCAGGCTGGATCTTGTAGTCCATTTACAAATAAGAATAGTGCTGTCAGGCAGTGCTGGGATTTGTAGTTCACCGATAATAACTGGTGAGTTATTGGCAGACTGGCAGTCTATGCTGTTACTTGGATCAGTGCTGGGATCTACCCATGAGACAGCAGGCTGTGCTGGTATTTGTAGTTCCCGGGTGAGCAGAGGGATGATTATGGGATGGAAATGGAATGATAGTGAGTGATGGGACAAGAGCCTCCCCGCTGTCACTCCAACTCTGACAACTTTCTGCGCTGCTGCCAGCTGGTGACGTCACGCCTCGGCTCTCTGCCAGCGCCAATGGGAGCGGAGAGGCCGGGCAGGCAGCCAATCAGCGCGGGGCGGACAGTTCCGCGGTACTGACGACCTTCAGGACTCGGGAATAAAAATGCCGAGAGAAGTGCGAGAGGGTTTGCTGGAGGAGCAGAGCCCGGGGGCCGCGCAGGACGGGAGGAGATCCCGGGGGCCGCACAGGACGGGAGGAGAGCCCGGGGGCCGCACAGGGAAAGAAGAGGTGAGTACAGCTGCTGCCTGAGAGCTAGTGCATGCACTGGTGAACTACAAACTCCAGCATTCATTACCAGACCCTGCAGATTCAAGACCCTCCACCAGCTGATGAGCCACAAACCCCAGCATGTCCAGCTAGACCCCTCCACCAGCTGATGAACCACAAACCCCAGCATGTCCAGCTAGACCCCTCCACCAGCTGATGAACCACAAACCCCAGCATGTCCAGCTAGACCCCTCCACCAGCTGATGAACCACAAACCCCAGCATGTCCAGCTAGACCCCTCCACCAGCTGATGAACCACAAACCCCAGCATGTCCAGCCAGATACCTCCAGCATGTCCAGTTAGATCCCTCCTGCAGATGATGAACCACAAGCTCCAGCACGTATTTCCAGATCCTTGAGGTGATGAACCACAAGTTCCAGCATGCACTACCAGCCCCAGTTTTTCCAGATCTCTCATGCAGCTGATGCACCACAAGCCCCAGCATGCATTATTAGCTCCAGCAGTTCCAGATCCCTCCTGCAGCTAGCTGATGAACTACAAGACCCAGCATGTCCAGATTCCTCCTGCAGCTGATGCACTAGAAGACCCAGCATGTCCAGATCCCACCTGAAGCTGATGAACCACAAACCCCAGCATGCATTACCAGCCCCTGCAGTTCCGGGTCCCTCCTGCAGCTGATGAACTACAAGTCCCAGCAGTTCCAGATCCCTCCTGCAGCTGATGCACCACAAGCCCCAGCATGTCTTGCCACCACCCCTCCTGTAGACTGTCCTGGCACTGCCTTGCTCCTGTGGATTGTCCCGGCCTGTGTGGTCTGAGGATAATGCTGTGTAATGGTCCCACGCTGCCTCCCCTCCTGCTTCCAGCATTGTAATGCCTCCACTATGCAGAGAATTCCCTTCACCCATCTGCTGGGATATTCCCTTATATATATACTGCATGCAGAGAGCCGTGTATGGTGACTGTCACTGTGTCCCTCCCCTCCTCCTGCAGAGCACACAGATCCCTCACTGCAGACATCCACCTATGTGTCCTGTATGCTGTGCCAGTCATATAGGGTGACTCCTCCCCCTTCTATAGGCTGCATACTATGACATTGAGGATATGGAGGTGTAAAGGGATTATTGATAGAGAATACATTATATAATGGCCCATTATATAGTGCATGCAGCTGTGCAGGCAGATAATAGGCTATGCTTTGCATTGTGCTAACATATATCTGCTATGTGTGGCATTGTAGTAACATATATATGCTAGGTATAGCATTATGATAACATATGTGCTTTGTATGATACCACAGTAATGTATATGCTATGTATGGAATTGCTAACTATGGAATTCCGAAGACATAACAAAAGTTGTTTAGATGATACCTTTAATGACTAACTGAACAAGATTTCTTTGCAAGCTTTCGAAACTTTAAAGGGGCACTACAGCAAAACATTTAAAATATGTGCAACCATATACAAATTAAAAGTACATTTTTTCCAGAGTAAAATGAGCCATAAATTACCTTTCTCCTATGTTGCTGTCACTTACAGTAGGCAGTAGAAATCTGACAGAAGTGACAGGTTTTGGACTAGGCCATCTCTTCATAGGGGATTCTCAGCAAGGCTTTTATTCTTCATACAGATATTCCCTAAAAAGGATTTAAACAATGATGCTTGCCAGCTTCCCTGCTAGCTACACAGGTTTTTGGCAGTTGGACAGAGCAACTGCCATTCACTAAGTGCTTTTGAAAATAAATATATCCCTGAGAATCCCCTATGAAGAGATGGACTAGTCCAAAACCTGTCACGTCTGTCAGATCTCTACTACCTACTGTAAGTGACAGCAACATAGGAGAAAGTAATTTATGATTCATTTTACTCTGGAAAAATGTAATTCTTATTTGTTTATGTTTGCACATATTTTAAATTTTCCAGTTTTTCGCAGTAGTGCCTTATTAAGTTTCTTCTTCAGGAATATTTCAGAACTGGATCAGAACCATACAAAGTACTGTCACATGCTCAAGCGTAGCTAAAAATCATATATAAACGGCAAATCATATATAAGCCTGAGTATGTGACCGCACTTTGTACGGTTCTGAATCAGTTCTGAAACATGCCTGAAGAAGAAACTTAAAGTTTTGAAAGCTTGCAAAGAAATCTTGTACAGTTAGTCATTCAAGGTATCATCTAAACAACTCTTGCTATGTCCCCGGATTCTCTCCATGACTGATACCCGACCACATGCAACTAATTATGGCATTGTAGTGCAGTAGAATCCCTTTATAGTAAACTCCAAAGTACCAGGAAAAGTAGTTTACTACAGTGGGATGCGAAAGTTTGGGCAACCTTGTTCCTGTATAAATCGTCAAAATGTCAGTTAAATATATCATATAGGAGACACACACGGTGATATTTGAGAAGTGAAATGAAGTTCATTGGACTTACAGAAAGTGCGCAATAACTATTTAAACAAAATTAGGCAGGTGCATACATTTGGGCACTGTTGTCATTTTAATGATTCCAAAACCTTTAGAACTAATTATTGGAACTCAAATTGGCTTGGTAAGCTCGGTGACCCCTGACCTACATACACAGGTGAATACAATTATGAGAAAGAGTATTTAAGGGGGTCAATTGTAAAGCTGGCCACTAACGGTCCAATTTCTAGCGAAAAATCGTTCACTACACCATCAACTAACCAATCATTGCTTCCTATCTATCATGACCACCAAGAAAATCCAAATCTTCGTTCGACGAAAATTCATTCGGGCGACATTTTTTTCACTCGTTCATAATCGATTGTGTCCATCAATGGAGATTATTTACAACCAATCCGATCAGAATTTCTGATCGCTCGAACGATTTTTCGCTAGAAATTGGACCGTTAGTGGCCAGCTTAAGTTTCCCTCTGCTTAATTTTCTCTGAAGAGCAGCAACATGGGGTCTCAAAACAACCCTCAAATGACCTGAAGTTGTTCCCCATCATGGTTTAGGGGAAGGATACAGAAAGCTGTCTCAGAGAGTTCAGTTGTCTGTTTCCACAGTTAGGAACATATTGAGTAAATGGAAGACCACAAGCTCAGTTCAAGTTAAGGTTCAAAGTGTCAGACCAAGAAAAATCTCGGATAGACAGACGCGACGAATGGTGATAACAGTCAGAGTCAACCCACAGACCAGCACCAAAGACCTACAACATCATCTTGCTGCAGATGGAGTCACTGTGCATCGTTCAACCATTCGATGCACTTTACACAAGGAGATGCTATATGCGAGAGTGATGCAGAGGAAGCCTTTTCTCCGCCCACAGCACAAACAGAGCTGCTTGAGGTATGCTAAAGCACATTAGGACAAGCCAGCTTCATTTTGGAATAAGGTGCTGTGGACTGATGAAACTAAAATTGAGTTATTTGGGCAAAACAAGGGTCATTATGCATGGAGGAAAAACAACACAACATTCCAAGAAAAACACCTGCTACCTACAGTAAAATATGGTGGTGGTTCCATCATGCTGTGGGGCTGTGTGGCCAGTGCAGGGACTCGGAATCTTGTCAAAGTTGAGGGACGACTGGATTCCACTCAGTATCAGCAGATTCTGGAGACCAATGTCCAGGAATCAGTGACAAAACTAAAGCTGCGTTTGGGCTGAATCTTTCAACAAGACAACAACCCTAAACACTGCTCAAAATCCACTAAGGCATTATTGCAGAGGAACAAGTACAACGTTCTGGAATGGCCATCTCAGTCCCCAGATCTGAATATAATTGAAAATCTGTGGTGTGAGTTAAAGAGAGCTGTTCATGCTCGGAAGCCATCAATCCTGAATGAACTAGAGATGTTTTGTAAAGAGGAATGGTCCAAAATACCTTCAACCAGAATCCAGACTTTCATTGGAACCTACAGGAAGCGTTTAGAGGCTGTAATTTCTGCAAAAAGAGGATCTACTAAATATTGATTTCATTTCTTTTTTGTGGTGCCCAAATTTATGCACCTGCCTAATTTTGTTTAAACAATTATTGCACACTTTCTGTAAATCCAATAAACTTCATTTCACTTCTCAAATATCACTGTGTGTGTCTCCTATATGATATATGTAACTGACATTTTTTATCATAACAACCAACGATTTATACAGGAAAATCATGACGATTAACAAGGTGGCCAAAACATTCGCATCCCACTGTATATATATATATATATATATGCTATGTATGGCATTATGATAGTGTATGTGTTGTGTAACAGCCGGTTCACACTGGCCATTAAGGCAGTCAGTTTAGCGGATCCTATCAGACCAGACCCTAACGGATGAGGGCGGTTCCTATGTTAATCAAAAGTATCAGTTCACATAGCTTGGTTCAAATGGTTCTGTTCAGCCTGTTCCCTTGAACGAACCGCAAGTTTTGGGAAGGAGCGTTTTTTCCGGATCAGCGGATGCGTTGTATTCTCTGCGTGCTAACGGAATGGTGGATCGCCGATCAAAATCTGATGCCCAATAAAAACTGATCCATTTGACAGATCAGTTTTTGATCTGTGCAGTGTGAACTGGCCTTAAGGCTTTGTTCACACTACAAGAGCTTTTTAAGCGCTAGAGATTTTCAAAACTCTTGCTAATGCAATGCTATGGGGGATTTTTGCAAAATCGCATCGCTCCAGTGTGAACACACACATAGAGAACATTAGCAGGAGCTTTTAAAATCGCAAAGCTCTCAGAAAAATTCTTGTAGAGTGAACCAGGCCTGTATGATATTGCAGTAACATATATGCTATGTATGACATTGCACTTTCCCCAACACACAATGCACAGACTATATGGGGCTGTATAGATAATCTATACAATGACTTCCTAGGTGAAGAGTAAACATTCTGTGTGATCTCGCAGTATAGTGACCTGCCCATTCTGTAGTGTGTACAGACACTGAAGCGAAAACCAAAAAATTATGATATAATGATTTGTATGTGTAGTACAGCTAAGAAATAAAACATTAGGAGCAGAGACATAAGTCTAATATTGTTTCCAGTACATGAAGAGTTAAGATGCTCCAGTTGTTATGTATGCAAAAGAGCCATTGAGCTCCACAACTTTCAAAGTCGCAGAGAGCTCTGTCTTCAGAAGCTTGTTATTTTAACTGTCGGTCACTGTATTTTCTTTTTCTCTGCAAAGGACAGGTCAATAGTTCACTGGCCTGCTCTGTAAAGTAGTGTGTAAACTGCAAATATTAGAGAATGAGGCAATGTTATAAAAAAACACTAACTGAAAATAAAAATATGACAATATTTTCTTTGCTACTAATGTTCTAGTAAATATCCATACGACACAACCAATTCAATATATCATAATTTTTTTTTTCCGCTTCAGTGTCTCTTTAAAGAGGAGCTGTTAGGTATAAGGTCTCAGAGAAAATAAACACATATATCAGTAGCTAAAGATTGGCTGTACTTACATTACATATGCATTTCACTGTCCACGTTTGGATTTCACAGAATTTGTATATAGTATATGCAGAGATAGATGCTCCTGACAGCTCATGGCAGGCTCCATGTTTTTCTGTCAAATGTGTCGTCATGTCCTGCCTGCTTCCTGATCACAGATAAGCTTGTACTAAATAACACAGTGTGCAGTGAATATTAATGAGCCATGTGGCTAGGAACAATAGCTGACTCCTGCAGTGTAGTCTGCCCGAGATTTATCAGTGCTATGCGATTACAAGCTGCTGTAAGGTCTCATTAGCAGCCGAGGGGAGAGCCCCAGAATGCTTTGCAGTAATATGCGGCTTGCGTCTTCTTAAGAATAACAGACTTGCTGATAAGCACACATCAAAGGTAACTGAGATTTTTATCTTCACTAATTGCTTTTGGGCTTCCTTCTAAACTGTTTAACACAGGAGAATAGAGGTTTAAATTAGCTTCTGCAGCCTGACAGTTACTCTTTAAAGAGAACCCGAGGTGAGTTTGAAGAATATTATGTGCATACAGAGGCTGGATCTGCCTATACAGCCCAGCCTCTGTTGCTATCCCAAACCCCCCTAAGGTCCCCCTGCACTCTGCAATCCCTCATAAATCACAGCCACGCTGCTGACAAACAGCTTGTCAGAGCTGGCTGTGTTTATCTCTATAGTGTCAGTCTGCTGCTCTCTCCGCCTCCTGCAGAACTCCAGTCCCCGCCTGCATCCCTTCTGATTGGAGGGAAGGGATGGGGGCAGGGACCGGAGCTATGCAGGAGGCGGGGGAGCAGCTGAGACTGACACTACAGATGTAAACACAGCCTCACAGCATGGCTGTGATTTATGAGGGATTGCAGAGTGCAGGGGGACCTTAGGGGGGTTTGGGATAACAACAGAGGCTGGGCTGTATAGGCAGATCCAGCCTCTGTATGCAGATAACATTCTTTAAACACACCTCGGGTTCTCTTTAAAGTGAACCGAGCATCATTTTTAACACCCAGGGCAGCTCTATAGCAAATTAAAAATGCATTCTAAAAATGTGGTTTATTATAAAAAAAAAAACCGTTCATGTTACCTCATTTTTTTACATCTAAGGGTTAAAATAGCCACTTTGTCCGTCCGGAGATGGTGGAAAACAGATAAGAAATCACCTCATTAGACTTAATTGACCACAAACAAACCCCCATTGTACTTCAAACAGAAAACATCAGTTACAGTTGAAGAATTTCACACCTAGCCTGGACAATGCCAGTTGTAAAATAGCAGGGGTTGAGCTTCTGAACAATGGCAGCCCTTGCAGCTATTTGAAGCCAGGAGCTGCTTGGAGCCCTTTAAGTATTTACATTAATTTAGTGTCTTATACATCCATGTAGATGCAGCATAGCGACTGTCTATTCCAGTGATGGCTAACCTTGGCACTCCAGCTGTGACAAAACTACAAATCCCATCATGCCTCTGCCTCCCCTAGTTATGCTTAGAGCTGTCAGAGTATTGCAATGCCTCATGGGACTTGTAGTTCCACCACAGTTGGAGTGCCAAGGTTAGCCATCACTGGTCTATTCTATATCATCTATACATATTGGACAGTATAGTATTATAGTGTGTGTGTTGTCGTGTACTTATATAGGGACAATATACACATACACACACATACTGTGTATTGCATACATGTAGCAGTTGTGTATATGCCTGTAGTATCTATACTTACAGCAATAGTATATGCTTTGTGTGTGTGCTACGTAATGTATGCCGCCTGTGTGTGCTGTGTTGTTGGTACATCTATATACATACATTTCTTGCTTTCTATATTGAATACTTTCAGTCATTAGCATGCTTGTATATCCATGCTGTGGAGGGGGAATGACCGAGTGTCTTAAAGGACTCCTGAGGTGAAATAGTGATGCCATATTTACTTACCTTGGGCTTCATCCAGCCTCTAGAAGTCTTCTGTGTCCCTCACTGCAGCTCCGATGCTCACCGGTGCCCTGCTGGTCGCCCGCAAAGCTCGCCAACCCACCGACGGGTCGGTGCTTCTGCGCATGCGTGCACGGACGGCTTAGTGCGCCCACGCCACTGGGCGCACACTCTGCCTGCGCAGTATATGCGCTGATGACGCTGGCTCATTTATGCATGGCCACCCATGCGCACCCGTGCGTGCGCAGAAGCACCGACCCGCCGGTGGGTTGGCGAGCTTTGCGGGCGACCAGCAGGCACCGGGGAGCATCGGAGCTGCAGTGAGGGACACAGAAGACTTCTAGAGGCTGGAAGAAACCCAGGTAAGTAAAGATGGCATCACTATTTCACCTTCGGGAGTCCTTTAAAGAGCAAATATTCTATATAGACATTGTTCTGAAGAGGATGCGCAAAAGTGGGGCCCGACTTCTTTCCTCCCTCTCTGGCCCAGGGCTCCCTCCCTGTGTCCCCTAATAACAGGGTAGCGACAGCTTAAACAGTCTCACCTGATCCAGCACTGGAGGACACTGCATGGGGTCTCTAATCTGTCCTCCAGTGGCCGCCACCACTTGCTTTCTACTTTCTGGTTCTGGCCCACGTACACCCATGAGAACCAGGATGTAGAGGGTGGGTTGCGACCACTGGAGGACGGAGCGGAGGCGAGGTCTGATGCAGTGTCATCCAGCGCTTGATCATGTGAGACTGTTTAATCACCTCTGGTGCTGCTATCATGCTATTAGGGGATGCGGGAAGGGACACCACGAGACACCAGGGATGCTGTGTGAAGGAGGGAGGGTTGGGCATTTTACACCAGGGAAGCTATATGAAAAAGGGAGGGGAGGGCACTAGATCCCAGGGAATGCTATATAGGGGAGGGAGGGGGTTACTAGGCACCAGGGAATGCTATATTGGAGAGGGAGGGGTCCACTAGACGCCAGGGAATGCTATATTGGGAAGGGAGGGGGTCCACGAGACACCAGGGACTGCTATATAGGGGAGGCGGGCCACTAGACATCACGGAACGCTATATAGGGGAGGGGGGGTCCAATAGACACAAGGGAATTCTATATAGGGGAAGCTATATTTAGGGGTGTACAGTGTTCTCCCTAGAATTTTTTTTCAGCCGGGTGGCATGAAAAAGTAGCCGGGTGGGGCGAGATGAGAGAATCCAGGGCTGGTGCTTCTATGTGCAACTCTGCTTACAGCATAGGAGGAAGTGAGCCGATGACAGCCAGGTGCTCACCAAAACTAGCCGGGTGGAGCGCCCAGCTAAAAGAGCCTGGGGAGAACACCGGTTGTATGATTTGGTTCTGATTTTTTTTTCATCTTCTAAACCTAGGTGTGTCTTATAGTGTGAAAAATACTGTAGATTCCTTAGCCATGCCCACACACGACATACATGTTGGCGAGATTTCCTACAGATTTCTCATCAGATTGTGGCATGTGTGGCAGCATCAGATCAATCCCATGGAGTGTGTGTGTTAGGCCCAGTGCACACCGAGCGGTTTTCGGAGCGATCCGCCGGCCGCATCCGCCTGGAAAAATGCTTGGCTAAATAATTCCAATGGTATGGTGCACACCGGCGGTTTGAGGTTTTTGCCAAGCCGCAAACGCGCCTGCTGCTGCGCGTTTGCCGTTTGCTAAAAAACCTCAAACCGCCGGTGTGCACCACACATTGAAATACAATAGCCAAGCGTTTTCACTGACTGATGCGGCTGGTGGATCGCATACAAAATCCGCTCGGTGTGCACCCGGCCAAAGATCTGCTCTCTGCTCCCAAAACCGCTAGCGTTTTGACGATCTGCTAGCGGTTTTGGTGTGCACTGGGCCTTTGTGTGTACCTCTTCTCCACCAGCAGCTCTGGGTACTGACTGTATATTGCTCTTGCAGATGGAGGCATTCCCTTAATGGCTGATGTTTGCTCCTAGGGGGCCTGGGCCAGAGATACGGATATGCCAGGGGGCGTGCACTGGAGGTCTGCGGGCGACACGGCCGACTACAAGTCACAGAAGCAATGCAAGAATACATCGTTTGCCTTCTACCAGGCGGTACGGGACTTGCTGCCCGTCTGGGCACTGGAGGACATGAGACTGATGGAGGCCCTGCACTGGGAGGAGGGGGGGCGTGTCAGCTCTTACACGCCCTCGGAGGCCCTGCTATATGCCCTGGTGCATGACCACCTGCCCTACGCCCGCTACCTGCTTAGCCACTTTCCGAACGATGCCCTGGCAGTGCCCAGCAAGAATTTCAGCTGCTGCCAGTCTGCCGCCCCTCATCTCACCATGGCCGTACGCTACGACCGGGCCCAGATCCTGCGGGAGATTCTCACCACCTTAGGGACCTTCCCCCCTGGCAACAGGGCTGCTTACCTCAACCGCCATGGGTGCCAGCAGATCGAGCTGGGCAAGACTCCTGTGCATTTGGCCTGCGAGTTGCAGAGGGCCGAGTGCCTGGCATTGCTGCTGGGTCATGGCGCTTGCCCCTACGTCACAGACTGTAGCGGGGATACCCCCCTGGACTGCCTCCTGCAGCTTATTCGCAGCAGCCCGCAGGACATGCGTTTTAAGCGCTTGTGTCTGGACTCCCTCCTTCTCTACATGCCCGGCAGGATGCCCCCTTCCATCCGGCATAGGCTTCAGGAGAACCAAGGTGCCTGGCAGGAGTTACTGGGTCACAAGCTCTATTCCTGGTTGACGGGTTCTTCGCCTGCCAGCCTGTTTACTTTGTCTATGCAGAGCCTGCTGGGGGCGCTACCAGCTACCCGATTCCCAGAGTCCCTGGAGGAGTTGCCCCTGCCAGACTTCCTCAGACCCCTGGCCTTAAAAAAGCAAAGCCCAAAATAGAGACTTTACAGTGGAAGTGTGCCTGAGAGCTGGGCCTGAGTGCCCAGCACCCCCTGACAGCCATAATGGTGTGTTAGATGGGGGCGTGGCCTTAGTGCCTATCACCTCTGACAGCAGTAATGGTCTGATAGACAAGGTGTGGTCTGAGAACCCAGCCCCCCTGTCAGTGGTATTGGTCTATTAGAATGGGCGTGGTCTAGGTGCCCACCCCCCACCATCAGCGCTATTGGTCTGTTAGACAGGGCTTGTCCAGCCCTGTCAGTGGTACTGTTCTACTAGACAGGGAGTGGCCTGAGTGCCCAGCCCCTTGTCAGTGGTATTGGTCTGCTAGAGAGGGAGTGGCTCAAGTGCCCAGCCCCCTGTCAGCAGTATTGGTCTTCTAGACAGGGCGTGGCCTGAGAGCCCAGCCCCCCTGCCAGCGGTATTAGTGTGAGATGCAGGGGGGGGGGGGGGGTCATACCATGGGGTTAAAGGTGGCTGGAACTTCATGGAAATTTTTCCACTGTTTTCCTATAATTTTCCTACAGCAGACTGCTCCACCCTCCATGGGGTTTTTATCACTGTCTGGGTTCTGAATAGAAAGTTTTCCGCTCACTTGCTTCCCCGGTGTCAGATTGATAGAGAACAGAACATTCTGCAGTTTTGCAGCAGTGTGGATGAGTGTTAGCGTGTCTGTAAAGGTTTTATTGCTGTCTGTGGCATCAGAGTCTCTGTAAGAACAGGTCCAACAAGGACACAGACCACAAAACAGCCCGAAACCTTTTTTTATCTCTCTTCTGGACAGAGTGGGGAGAAAACTGCTTCTTGTGTCTTTCTCTTTCAGATCCCCCGGGGAAAGGAAGTGAGGTCATGTTCACAGTGGAACGTTGCGATGTGTTTCCTGTTTAACAGGAACGTGGCGGAATAAAAAAGTCGTTGCGCACATTACCCTTGCATTGCGTCGCATACGGTGAATGAAATGTATGCTTCACTCCTACTGTTAATATGCACGTTTAATGCGTTAGCATACCGCGACCCGTTATACCACAACGCACCCGCCGCACTGTGAATGTCGCATAGGTGGTGCATTGCAGTGCGGTAAGCCGCGTTACAAAGCAGTCGTTACACCGCAACGCACCACTGTGAACGGGGACTGAATCTTTTCAGCAGGGTCACAGATAACAGTAAAAGGCAAACAGATTTTCTAGCCCTTTCAGCACCACCAGAACCTGTTTTTATCGCTTTCTGTGCCCCTTCTACACAGTTAAACCGATTCATTTCAGGTTGTTTGGGAACCCGGGGTAGGAAATTAGGAGAAAGCTCTTTATCTGGAACCCAAAGAGCAATAAAAATCTTGATATTGGTGCTACACCTTCCTTACTCTAAAGTAATATCTGGTCCAGCCAGCACTAACTCTGGTACCTGTAGCACTCCTGGCTGTAGGGTAGGACTACAAGCATCAGCATGCTCTCCCAATCGCTGGCCTGCTACCCATGCTATGACTTGTAGTCCTCTACAACCACTCGGGATATAGTGAATATGCTGAAAATTCCACATTCATGCACATTGGAAATGGACCAATAGAGGAGCTAGTATGGCTTAGGTGAGCTAGCGATAAATTCCACAGGGGACAGTTCTCCAATAACAGCAATGCCTACAACCTGAAGCATTCTAATTGGCTGAATTGTGTGGGTGTGGTTTACTACAACCTATCTGAAAGCTAGCAGTTGTAGAGCCAACCAACCAATCACGTTAGCGGAATTTCTCACTGGTAACTTTCTCACTGTCTCACCTCAACCACCCTAGCGCTCCAATGAACTGCAACGGAGGTATTTGGTCGGTCCATTTCTATGCTGCATTCAATTTGCATCAACTCAGGGTTTATTAGTATGTCAGTAGCAATCCCTAGCTACAAGTAACCCCGATATAAGTTATAAGTGATTGGCGTTTATTATGATCAGTATTGCTGAACTAAGCTTGACTGAAGCCGCAGTTCACACACTTTTTACTTTATATGCATTTACTTTAACATATTTTTTAAATTATGTTGTCCTAAATGCATATACTAAAGGGTGCGCGCTTTTGCGGCAGCATATTCCTGGGTACTTATCCGTTAGCCGGGCGCATCCGGCAGGTGGCGCTAATTACTATTCCCCCTCCAGGCTGCCATGGATAGTAAGGAAAGATGTAACTCTGGTGGAGTTTTGTCGCCACCTAGAGGATGCGCCCGGCTAACGGATAAGTACCTATTCCTGCACTGCGGCCATATATGTATGTATAGTATGGGGGAATTCAGCAAGGCTGACTTGGTTTGCTCATATTACTTCTATTGTTTATGGTACACTTGCCTTGACAAAATCAGGGGCGTAACTATAGACCCTGCAAGGGATGCAGCCACAGGGGGGCCCAGTGATTTCTAGTTATGCCCCTGTACAGAAGCATGGAGGCTGCCAGTGCTGATCTTTGGAAAACGAGCGGATCGCTCAATTGGTTCATTTTTAAGATGCATAAAATTTGCATAAACTCAGAATAATTAGCATCTCATTGATTTGTAAGTCCCTCCCCTGGAATAGTTTTTTCGGACATTTCCATACAGTTCCAGATCTGCATATTTGTTCCGAGTTAGCTGCTTAGAAAGTTTCCTAGACAGATGATCAGCATTTGCAGATACAGGTCTGCTATGGCAGCCTCCATACAGCGCATGTAATCTCAATGATAGTTGACACTAGACAGGGCAGGATTTTGTACCATAGAGTATCTTCCAGGTGACGATATTGCTAAAACCACCACAGAAGCTTCTACTCCACCTCACTTATATTCTACTTCAGGATCCGAAGCTGTTTTATCTGTAGGTCGGTGTGAGGTTCCTATACACCATCTAATATCAGCCCAATCAACCTTCTGATTCGATAATATTTAGACTGCAAAGAGGTGGGGCCTCTTGGGATGATGCAATCAGGGCGTCAGCAGAAGCCCCACCCACACGGTCTGAAAACTGACTTGCTGAACTCTCTGGTCTAGGTCATGTGATCAGAGTTTCAAGGCTGGATTTTAAGCAGCTGATGTCTCATTTCACAAGATAAGGTAATTGTTAGGATAATAAAGCTGTTATATTTTAAGTTTGCGTTCAGAAATGGGCTTTTAACCACCGATTCAAAGACCACAGACTAAACGTGGCAACCATCCACAGTGATCCAGCCCACCGTACTTCCCCACGCCCAATCGATTATAATTGCCACTTTTCCCAAACAATTTTTGATTAAAGGACAACTGACCTGAGAGGGATGTGGAAGCTGCCATATTTATTTTCTTTTTATACAATGCACATTGCCTGGCAGTCCTGCTAATCCTCTGCTTCTAATACTTTTAGCAGTAGGCCCTGATCAGGTGTCTGACTGAAGTGTGACTGGGTTTGCTGCATGCTGGTTTCAGGTGTGTGATTCAGACAGTACTGCAGCCAAATCAGCAGGACCAAGGCAGGCAAAAAGGGCACCAGATGGTTGGGTGCTGCTATAGGCTGTAATGTAAATTATGGCTATAGCAGCGTTCAGAGGGTAATTTGTGCGCCGGCAAAAAGTGGAACTCGAATATATGGAAAAAACCAGTGCAATTCCTCTGGCAGCCGAAATGCATCTTTCAACTGAGTCCACGGTGGCCTGGAGGGGGAATAGTAATTAACGCCGCCAGGACTTTAGCAGGGACAGGGTGAGCCATTTTTTTGCTTCACCCTGCGCCCGAATTTCTTGCGCTGTTTTTGGATGTGTGCCAGCAGGACAACCAGGCAACTAGTATTGTGTAAAATGAAATAAATATGGCAGACTCCATATCCCTCTCAGGTCAGTTGTTGACTGTTATTGGAAGCATATCCCTGATTCAGGACCTGGTAAGAAGCTTGAAGTATTAAGGCAGGGAACTGTGATAATTTCCCTTAACCCGTTATCGGCTTCAAAGGAATTATCTCATCTGAGATATGTGCACTGCACTTTTGACCTCAGTCAGCAGAACTGGTTGTGCTGTAAATTCTTTGAATGCTTTGCTGTCTCTCTGCTAGCAGAAAATATAGAAACTAAAAGCAGAAGTCTTCTGTAGCAAGGAAATGTAACAAATACGGCTTCTTTCACAGTGGGACGTTAAAGTCGCACGTTATAAAATACTTTAACGCAGAGTAACGCACAGCAATGCAAAGTCTGTGCGACATTCCTAGTGCACACGTTGTGTTAGTGTGTAACGTGTAGTGTTATTAAAAAGTGCTGCATGCTGAGCGTTTAGCAATGTATCTGCTGAGTTGTTTGTGTTGCACATGCTCAGTAAGGTTTTTTTTTTCTTAAATGTAACGCATGCGCCGTTTTCGTTCCATCAGAATGCGACGAAAACGGCGCACCAAGAGACACATAACGCAGTGCAAAATAACGTCCAATTTCATAACCTACATGCGCTGCGTTAGGGCCACGTTGTGCGACTTTAACGTCGCCTCAAACGCAACGTCCCACTGTGAAAGAGGCCTAAGAAATAAAAAAATGTCCTAAAATAAATTGGCCTGAAGCACTCGCAAGCCTCTAAATAATTTGGCTGCTGAAGGGTTAAAATAAAGGCTGGTACGCACATATGAGGCATGTCACGCCGCAGGGATTGGGATCTGATCTCTCAGGTGATATTACAGGGCCGAGGCTGTACAGTTGTGTATATATCAAGTATATACGTATCATTTATGCTAAAAGCCTTATAACGTAACAAAGGGAGACGAGTAGAACGCCCAGCGACTGGTCCTTTATTCAGTAAGGGCTTGTTCACACTTAGGGCGTTTTCGGGTTTTTTTTTAAGCGCCAGCGATTTTGAAAATCGCCCGAGAAGCGCTTGTGCAATGATTCCCTATGAGAGTGTTCACAGCTGAGCGGTTCTATTGCTTTCCGCTCACCAAAGCGCTGCCTGTACTTTCAGCATTTTGGTTCAACGGAAAGGTATAGGGAAATCGCAAAGCGCTTGAAAAAACGCTTTGTGTAACGAATTCTCCAGCGCTTTTTAGAATAAATACATTGTATTTATCCTTTTCCGGGTCAAAGAGTTCACTTCCTGACTGATGTCAAGAAGTGAAAAAACTAATCGAAACAAAACGAAAAGTGCTTTACAAAAATTGCTAACGCGCAGGTAAGGTGCTGCTTATTTTGTCCTCAGAACAAATTGTTTTTTTGCCTTTTGATATAAAAATTAATTTTGCCTGACTGACATTTATTTCAAAACAAGGGCTATGGATTGCTTGTGAGGACCGCTGGTGGAGGACACTAGCGCCACCGGCATAGAGGCCTCAGTATATTGGGGGCCAGTATTGTCACTTCAAAGCTGTTAGAGTACAGAGTCATCTCTAAAATTCAGACTTAGGCCCAGTGCACACCAAAACCGCTAGCAGATCCGCAATATGCTAGCGGTTTTGGGAGCTGATTTCAGAGCGATTCTAGGTATGTTTAGAGAGGTTTTCTAAACATACCTAGCGGTTTTGGGTGCGGTTTTGTGTAGCAGATTACACATATTGTTACAGTAAAAGCTGTTACTGAACAGCTACTGTAACAAAAATGCCTGGCAAACCACTCTGAAGTAGCGTTTTTCAGAGCGGTTTGCGTTTTTCCTATACTTTACATTGAGGACGAAACGCTTCCGAAATCCGCAAATGCGCAGCAGGAGGCACGTTTGCGGCTTGGCAAAAACCTCAAACCGCCGGTGTGCACCATCCCATTGCAATACATTAGCCAAGCGTTTTTCCAGGCGGATGCGGCCGGCGGATCGCTCCAAAAACCGCTCGGTGTGCACTAGGCCTTACTGCACAGAATTTTAGCATACAAATAAATTCCTTCAACTTTGCCCAGAATTTACCTTTAACATGGTAAAACAAAAAAATGGTGCTTTTATCAATATATAAAAATATGTATGAAAGTAAAAAAAAAAAAAAATGCACACAGCTCAATTGGTTCCCCAATATCCAGCCTTTGTGATGATATTGTTAAATACTTTTATGTTTTAGGCTACTGAATTTCAGCCTGGACAGATCGATTCCTGTGATGATGGAAATACACCTTAAAAAGGAACTATTACTTCCCACAATGCAATGAGGTTCACAGACAGGGAACTGTCAGGACCATGGTCATGACATCACACTGTGGGAGGGGTTTCGCCCCAATATCAGCCATACAGACCCCCCCCCCTGATGATCCGTTTGAGAAAAGATAAATATTTCTCGTGGGAAAGGGGGAATCAGCTATTGATTGTGATGAAGTTGAATATTGTTTTTTAAATTTGATTAATGCACATTTACTGTTTACTTTAGTAAAAAAAAAAAATAAGTTACTCCATATTGAATGTAAAGCCAGGTGCCTGTGAGGGAGAATATGTTGTTTTAAATCAGAAATCCTTTAGGAAAGAATACATTGTTAATACAGACAGTCCTTAATGTCACTTTAATATTTATATCAGTTCAGCTATGCAACTAGTTCATTTTAAGTTGGGTGCTTCCATCTTATGTTGTTACATATTAACCAATAAAGGAGTCTCAGGTTGTGATGTCATTTGCACTACTTCATATTTATATAGCAGACTTTGGGCCTTAAAGTGCAACCGTACATCTGAATACAGATATCTGTCTGGCCCCCAAGGTGCTTTTGCTAAATTGGACCCTAAATTAGAGATCTAGCTGCCGCCGCCTATCGGCCCTCCAATCCACACTGATAGTTATAAACAGTGACATCATTTTCCAGACAACCCCAGAAAGCAGACCGAGGGGCGCGGTTTCCATTTGGTGGAGGTGGAGCTATGATATCCTGTAGCTAAAATATCAAATGCCTGCTATGGCTGGAACAAACTCCTCCCCCTGTTCTGCCCCCTAGTTTTTTTTAGGTAGACAAGAGATGATGTAACTTTTGTTTACAACTACCAGTGTGGCTTGGAGTGGCTGTAGGCCAAAGTGACCTGATTTCTGTATCTATGACACGCTAATTGGGCTGTATGCACAGATCACTATTTTGTATATTGTATGACTACAGTTACAATTAGTTCACACCACAATGCATTTTCATACATGAAGTATGGAAAACGTAGAAATGTGCGCACAAAATCCTGCATGTGTCTTACAATGCCTAAAACTGAAGGGGGCGCAAGAGCCTGGGTCGTCCTTGGCAACCAATCAGCTTTAGACTATCATTAAAGGACACCAGAAGTGAGAGGGATATGGAGGATGCCATATTTATTTCATTTTAAACTATACCAGTTGCCTGGCAGTCCTACTGATCACTTTAGCTGCAGTGGTGTCTGAATTACACACCTGAAACAAGCATGAAGGTAAGTAATCTAGTCAGACTTCAGTCAGAAATATCTGATCTGCATGCTTGTTCAGGGGCTATGGATAAAAGTATTACAGGCAGAGGATCAGGAGGGCTGCCAGGCAATGTGTATTGTTTAAATGGAAATAAATATGGCAGCCTCCATATCCCTGTCGGGTCAGGTGATCTTGGACACCTCACAGATTGGCGTGTTGATACATGTTGCTCCAGATCGGGAAGCGGCCTGTTATCAGAGATGCAATGTACTGACAAGCACTTTACATGATGTACCACAGAAATGTATATATCTCAGCAGTGTGTATATATCTCTTTATGCTGTGTCCGGAGCCTGGGCTCTGTTTACCTCAGATTATCATTTCCGCAATTGTATTTACGTCTGTGTAGAACATAGTTTATTTATTTGTCATCTTTGTTATCCTCAACAATAAATCTTTATTGCAACGTTGCTGTGTGTGTCAGTATGTCAGTGTCAGTGTGTCAGTGAGGAATGCCTGGGAAATGTTTATATTATACAGAGTTCATTCTCTGTCAGCAACCTGATGAGTTAAACCAGTCAGGAGAGGGTAACAGAGCGGGCTATATTGGGAAATTGCACCCTGAACGCATTTCAAAAACCATAAGATCACATTCCTGGGTGGCATAGTGAATAGCTGGGATCCTCAGTTTGAGGGCTGGTGCACACCGAGCGGCTTTTTGGGCGTTTTCAGATCCGCTTGCGGCTGCGGATCTGCTTGGTCAATGTATCTCAATGGGGTGGTGCACACCAGAGCGGCAGGCGTTTTGCAGAAACGAAAAATGCCTGGGTGAGGCATTTTTTGGATTGCGGATGCGTTTCTGCCTCAATGTTAAGTATAGGAAAAACGCAAACCGCTCTGAAAAACGGCACTTCAGAGCGGTTTGCCAGGCGTTTTTGTTACAGAAGCTGTTCAGTAACAGCTTTACTGTAACAATATATGAAATCTACTATACTGAAAACCGCAGCAGCAATCCGCAAAACGCTAGCAAAACGCCTCATAAAAATAAAAAAAAGCGTTTAAAAATCTGCTAGCGTTTTGCGGATCTGCTAGCGGGTTTTGGTGTGCACCAGCCCTAAATCTGAGTCTGGATACTATCTGCAAGGAGTTTGTATCTTCTCCCCATGTTTGAGTGGGTTTCCTCTGGGTACTCTGGTTTCCTCCCAGATGCCAAAAATATGCAGATAAGTTAGTTGGCTTCCTCCTACAACTAGCCCTAGACTAGGATACATACACTATGCATTTATAATATTAGTAAGATAACACAGTAGGACATTAGATATATGACTATGGTAGGATTAGATTGTGAGCTCCTCTGAGGACAGTCAGTGACATGGCTATGTACTCAGTACAGTGCTGCAGAAGATGTCAGTGCTATATAAATACATAATAATATGGTAGGACACTAGACTATAAGTATGGTAGGATTAGATTGTGAGCTCCTCTGAGGACTGTCAGTGACATGACTATGTACTCTGTAATGTGCTGCAGAAGATGGCTTTGGATTATTATGTATTTATAAAGCACTTCATTGAAGATGACCACAAAGTGCGAAGCTAGTGCAAGAAAACGCAAGGCTGTGTAATGTGTGACAGATTTGGACAAAACATATTTATTTTGGGAAAGTTTGTATTTCCAAACTGAACTCTGTTGTCTAAACAAAAATTTTAAACAGGATGACGACATTTTTCAGTTTTCAAAACAATCTGGGCTTTCTAGTAAACGACATCAACATCAAGAGAACATGAATTTCTGCTGAAAGTTTAAGAGTAACTCCAGTATCCTAGAACATGCCCCATACACATTTTTGAGCCTCCTCTGTTTGACTAGTTTAAAACCCTTAAAAAAAAGTTTGCAGATACCTTAAAGCACACCTGAAGTGTAAGAGATATGGAGGCTGCCATATTTATTTACTTTTAAAGGGAAGGTCAGAGCAATGTAAAAGTAAATAAAAAATCCACTTATCTGGGGCTTCTTCCTGCCCCCTGCATCCGCCCTGTGCCCTCGCCGCAGCTCCGGTGGCTCCTGGTTCCCTCCGGTCGAGAAGCCGATTTCGTCGGTTCGGCCTCTGCACTCCAGCTCACTAGTCGTGCTGACGTCATCCGGACTGTATAGCGCAGCTACAGAACTACTGCACCTGCGCAGTACAGTCTGGATTCGGAATGCTCAAATCCGGAACCGGAAGAAATCCGAATAGTTATTATTCAGATTTCATCCAGTTAATGGCTCCCTGCACACTGCAAATCCCTTTTCCGATTCCGATTTGCAATTCCAATTTTCCCTGAATAAAATCAACAGAAAAACGGAGGAAAAAACGCAGCATGCAGTAACGAATAAAAATCGGATGTAAAAAAAAAAAGATTAAAAATCGGAATCGTGTGCAGGGAGCCTAAATCAAGTCACCTGTGCAGGGTGGGCAATCTTACCCAACAGACATCTTCTTTGGTTCGTCCCTCGGCGCCTCCCACGAGACTGTCCACGCGCGTCACGTGACTACAAACCCGGAAGGAGGAAGTATTTGTAGTCACGTGACGCACGTGGACCGTATCGTGGGAGGCGCCGAGGGACAAACCAAAAAAGACGTCTGATGGGTAAGATTACCCCCCCCCCCCCCTCCAGGTGATTTGATTTAACCTTCCTGGCGGTAAGCCCGAGCTGAGCTCGGGCTATGCCGCCGGAAGGCACCGCTCAGGCCCCGCTGGGCCGATTTGCATAATTTTTTTTTTTGCTACACGCAGCTAGCACTTTGCTAGCTGCGTGTGCAATGCGATCGCCGCCGCTACCCGCCGATCCGCCGCTATCCGTCGCGCCGCATCCGCCCCCCAGACCCCGTGCGCTGCCTGGCCAATCAGTGCCAGGCAGCGCTGTGGGGTGGATCGGAGTCCACTTTGACGTCACGACGTCGATGACGTCATCCCGCCCGTCGCCATGGCGATGGGGGAAGCCCTCCAGGAGATCCCGTTCTTTGAACGGGATCTCCAATCGCCGAAGGCAATCAGAGGGGCTGGGGGGATGCCGCTGAGTAGCGGCTATAATGTAGCGAGACCTTGTTTCGCTACATTAAAAAGAAAAAAAAAAATTTAAAAATGGCTTTTCTGCCCCCTGGCGGATATTGATAAACCGCCAGGAGGGTTAATCGGATGAAATCCAAATAACTATTCGGATTTCATCTGGTTCCGGATTTGCGCATCCCTGGTCTGGATGATGTCAGTGCGACTCGGACTCAGGCATAGTGGACATCCTGCGCCGGAGGGGACCCTGGGCCACCAGCGGTGAGCGGAGCTGCGGCGAGGGCACAGGACAGCTGGCGGGGGCTGGAGGAAACCCCAGGTAAGTGGATTTTTTTTTATTTTCAATGTTCTTGGATGGGTCCTTAAAGCAATACCAGTTACCTGGCTATCTTGCTGATCCTCTGCCTCTAATACTTTTAGCATAGCCCCTGAATAAGCATGCAGATCAGGTGATGTGACTGGATTAGCTGCATGCTTGTTACTGGTGCGATTCAGACACTACTGCAGGCAAACAGATCAGCAGGGCTGCCAGGCAACTGGTATTGTTTAAAAGGAAATAAATATGGCAGCCTCCATATTCTTCTCACTTCAGGTGTCCTTTGAAGCATACCTGAGGCAATTTAAAAAGAAAAAAAAAACACCTAAGAAGATCCTCCAGAGGCTTCTAGTAGTGGAGGTGGTAAAATTGACCAGTCATTGGCCAATCAAAATTGAATGTGTGTGCCAGGCTTTAGGCTGGCAGCAAGGGAGGAGTCTATTTTGGGAAGCTGCAGGATGACCCAGACATTCTCGGACATCAGAGATGTACATCTGCCAATGCCAGCCTGAAAGCCAGAAGTCCTGCAGATCCTCGCCACTGTGTGTTTGTGTTGTGCAGTGACTGGCGGCACTCCCAGAAAACCATCAGCCCCTCACGCCTCCTTATCAGCGATGCACACGGATGAAAGGCGGACTGCGATTATTCAGCAAAACATCACTAGTAGTGCCGCCCGCCCTGTTATCTGCCATTCATAACAATCCCTCAGCACACACCACAACATTCACTTAAAGGACCACTCCACAGAAAAAAAGCAAGCAGTTAAAGTCTGACAGGACCAACCAGTCCATCTCCTCACGGGGGATTCTCAGGGTTTTCTTTGTCTTCATAAGCATATCCTGAACAGCAGTTGATAAGTCGTATTTGCCATTAGGGAGGCTGGCTGGTATCTTACTATTTTACCAGTTACACTCAGCAACTACAATTCAGGAAATGCTTTTGAAAACAAAGAAAGCCCTACTTACTTTTTTTTTTAATCTGGAATGGCGCTTGAAGTGTATGTGTGTGCAGGTGGGGGGGACGGGGGGGGGGGGCTATGATAGAACATGGGATTAGAAATGTGCAGGATATTGATAGATGCAAGCACTATGTTGGTTGCCACAACACTTATTCAATGGATTGAGTTTGGTGTAAGAATCAATCACTTTGTGATCAGGGAGGGATTCGATTGGCTTGACATATCGGGCCACATCTATGTCTAGTTTAAAGCATATCTGAACTGGCATGTGACGTGATGAAATAAACATGGGAACATACAGTATAGTGCTAGTCCTGCTAACAACTTCTCTGATGTTCCTTTATATATCTAACATTGCATGGGTGCAAAAAAAAAAAAAATAAGGACTTGTATCTGTGCAAATAAGAGAGAGAGAAACAGCAGAATGCAGCCACCTGCTCTCCTGAAAAGTACACAGAAGCCAAAACACTTCTGTATGGCTGAGAGAACATACTGATAACAAGGAAGGGCTGTAAGGTCCAAACAGCCATTGTTTTTTTTTTTTTTTTTTTCTCTTCAGCTGAATGAAGCAGATTTCACATCAGACTGTCATGGCTGTCATTTAAAATTCAGTCTTAGAAATTCATGCCTTGTAACTTCCCCAAAGTCTCAGGGCTTGTTTCCACTGTTGCGACGCGATTTCGCCGGCATTCCGACGCTTGTAAAAACGCATGCTTTTTTTACCCGCGATTTCGCGTGCGATTTCGCATGGCAGGGTGCCATGCGAAATTAACCATGACACTGCCAGGGCAAAATAAAATTGAAAAAGGTGCGAAATCGCGGGTAAAAACGCATGTAACAAACGCATGCGTTTTTACTATTAAATACATTAGCGGCGATTCGCATGCATTCCACTCGCAGGCGAATTCGTTGGCTGTTTTGTGCGTTTTTTTACCGCTGAAAAAAACGCACCTCAACAACGCTACAGTGGAAACAGGCCCATCCACTTGCATTACATGTGCGAATCTGCATGCGTTGGACGCATGCAGATTCGCGATAGTGGAAACGAGCCCTCATATTTTTAATTTGCCATTAGTGCTACACATACAATTCATTATAAAATGTATTTTCATCTCAAGAAAGATGCTTTCCGCAGCTAAAGTCCAGTTTCCAGACAAGACTTATTGTAGAACATCTAATATTCACTTCAGCACAGATTCTTCCACCACTACAACAAAATAAGCGAATACGCTTACCAGACCCTAATGCTGGGAATACACGTTTCGTTTTTGCCTTCGTTTTAGCCTTCGATTCGTTCGGTAAACGAATCGAGTGTTGAAAACGTATGTGAAAATAGTCATAATCTCATTATAGTTTCGATTAATAGACCCCAAAAACGAACGACTAGTGATCGAACATGTTTGATATTATCTCTCTTTATCCATCTAATCGAGCCATTGGTAGGCTTGATGGCTGTTCAGATCGATTATATATTCGTTTATGTTAGTCCGTCCCTGTAAAAAGGGATTTTCGTTTCGTTTCTTTGCAGCCTTCGATCATTGGAAAAACGAAACCATCAGAATCGGAAAAAAAAACGAAACCGTGGGTGGTGATATTAACCGTACGATCGATTATTTCGGAATCGAGAAGGACAAAAGGCACAATCGAAACGAAGGTTTAAACGAAGGCAAAAACGAATCGTGTATTCCCAGCATAAGACCCAAATTACAAGGTCTAATCACGTACAATCAATCGACAGCTGGCATCCTCACCATCGATTTCCACTCCTTCAGTAATCACCAAATGGGCAGACACCTCCAGCTCACACCATCATTATAGTGGTGTATAGTGAAACAAGACAAAAAAAAGTGTAGACTGCTTATTTATTGCACATATTGGCCTCAATTCTGGTAGCTATGTGAGGTCAATATTTTTTTGTAGGTTACCTCATGAGGTATTTTCCTCTTTTTTTAGCAATTCTGAAAGATTTTTCTCCATTTCCGAACATGAGGTAAAACACGAGGTAAAACGTGAGGTAAATGCATAAAGTGAGGTAAAGCATGGAGGTATTTCAGCAGTAAGCATGCAGTAAATAAATAGTAGTAGTCTTTAATTGTCTTTCATAAGTTAGGATAGTCTTTGGAAGATTTTTTTTTTTTTTTTGAGGAGGGAAGGTGTATTTGATTATGTAGCAACCTATGAAAAGTATATTTATAGGCATCCCTTGTAAAAAAAAAAATCCAGTAAATATTTGGAGTTTTATTACTACTATTCTGTTCTATTACACAGCCTAAATAGGAACTCCACTAAAAACTGCAAAATGCATACAAATTGACTTTATTTCCAGGTACAGGCAGATCTTAAACTGATCGGAAAATGTGCTAACATGCCCCCTAATTTCCGTGAGGATATTTTCGGTAAAATGTATGCAAATTACCTCATGAATTACCTCATAATTACCTCATGAGGTAAAACATGACTAAAACCTTTCAGCGCTGCGTAATATGTTGGCGCTTTATAAATACAATAAATAAAACCTACCAGAATTGCTAAATGTCATTACCTCATGAGGTAAATTATCTCACATTAGGTAATTTGTTTGATAACCCTACCAGAATTGAGGCCAATCTGTTAAAATCATAAGAATAAATATAAAAGCAAAAACTTACATCCAGGCCCACGTTATAGGGAGCTGACGAGTTGATACATCGTGTGATGTCTGCGAAGCACCGTCAACCGCCCAACCGGTTTCGCTCACAACTAGCATCTTCAGGGCTTCATCAGATGAAGGTGTCTGGACATTTGGTGACAACTGGGGGAGTGGAAATCAGTGAGGACGCCAGCTATCAATTGATTGTACGCGATTAGACTTTGTAAATTGAGTCTTAGGATCTGATATTCACTTATTTTGGTGGGGCGGTGGAAGAATCTGCGCTGAAGCGAATATTGGTTATTTTTATCTAATTTTTGCTTTCAGTTCATATTTTTTTTTTGGTTGAGGGAATAAAATTATCATCATCAGTATGGTGTCCTAATAAAGTGTGTCCTTAGGCCCGGTTCACATCTGCAAAATGAGCCAAAAGGATCCGGTGAGCGGATCTGGTCTCCGCTTCACCGGATCCAGATGGCTCAGTCCGTGATTGATCAATGATTGATCGGATCTGTTTTCACCCAGCAATACATACCTAATCTTCATAGGCAGCAGGCGGTAGAGGCTTCCTCTTCTTCCGCTGTGACTACTTAACGCGTCATGTGACTAGTTACATGACGTAACTAGTCACATGACGCGTTAAGTAGTCACATGACACGGAGGAAGACGGAAGCCTCTACCGCCGGCTGCTGCAAAAGATTAGGTATAAATAAACCCTCCCTAGCCCACCCGCCCGGCTGCTGCACCCTCACCCACCCGTCGCTCAGATTCGCGTCGGCCCATGCCCCCATCCCCTGTGGCACAGTCCATTTCTTCACTAGTGTGAAGAAATGTTCCGTTTTCCATTGCCCCCAATGTTGCTGCATTTTTGTCCAGATCCGTTCCGCTAAGCAGAACGGTCCGGAAAATTAGGGCCTGCAGCAATGTTTAGAGTCGGGGACCGGAATGTATCCGTACCAACGGACGCATGTGAATGGATCCATAGGTTAACTTTGGATCTATTCACATCCGTTCCATTTGTACAGTATACGTTCCGGTTACGTTCCGGGAAAAAACGCTAATGTAAGCCGGGCCTAATAAAGGGATGCTCTATCCAGTATTAATAAAGTGTGACATGTATTTAGAAAACTCATCAGTCAAAGTTAGACCAGGAACACACTACAAAGCGCTATTGCAATCACTAGCACTTTGCGTAAGCTTTTTGTAAGCGATCCGAAGTGCTTTTTCTGGCGAATTAGGTATTGAGCCCAAATGCTCACAAAATGCTGCATGTCCTGGGATTGTGATTAGCCTTAATTGCAATTACTCCAGTGGGCTCCACACCATACAGTTACATTATCAAAGCGTTTTTGAAAGCGCCGGTGATTTTTGGTTTTCCAAAATTGCTCAAAAAGCGCTTTAGTGGGTTTCAGGCCTAAACATCAAAGAGGCCGACTTCATCTACACGTGGGTGCTCAGAGTTCCACATCACTGCGAATGTTGCACAGTTTACTGACCCGATGAAGCGACTGTTGGCCACGAAACACATCGCCAATTTTTTGGTGTAGAATAAAAGCCTGAATTAGATATGGACCGAACCTCCGAACTTTCGCGAACCGCAATAGACTTCAATCGGGAGGGCGAACTCTGAAAACTAGAAAAATGTATGCTGGCCACAAAAGTGATGGAAAAGATGTTTCAAGGGGTCTAACACCTGGAGGGGGGCATTGCGGAGTGGGATACATGCCAAAAGTCCCAGGGAAAAATCCGGTTTGGATGCAAAGCAGGGTTTTAAGGGCAGAAATCACATTGAATGCTAAATTGCAGGCCTAAAGTGCTTTAAAACATCTTGCATGTGTATACATCAATCAGGGAGTGTAATTAGAGTACTGCTTCACACTGACACACCAAACTCACTGTGTAACGCACCGCAAACAGCTGTTTGTGTAGTGACGGCCGTGCTGGACTGGTGCGCACCATGGCCAGAGTGCAGGCCGTGGCAGTATTCAAGCCCATATGGTCCCCGGGTTGTGGTAGCTCAATGATAGAACAACAGTGACTGTCCAGCTGATCAAATTTGGTCTGTCCACAATGAAGCAACGACCTGATTATCTTTGGTGTGCCACCCTCACCCGAGACACTCATATAGCCGGCGGTCATTGCTTCATTGTGATACGCAAGCCCCTTCACCACAGAAAGGTAATGATCATGAAGGGGAATGGGCACATGTACATGCCTTTTGTTTTGTTGCTGCAGCCGCAGTGCAGCCAGAAAAATTAGGCAGGCATACACGCACCAGAAAAATTATTATAGCGGCCGCTGCTAGCAGGAATCCGCCTGGAGTCCTGGACCCTGTTGGTGGTAGCGGAGAAGGCAGTCAAGCGGCCTGCGGGCAGATATGCTGTGTGGGGAGTGACTTCGTCTTGGGGCAGGCAGTCACACGGCGTGCAGGCAGAGATGCTGTGTGTGGGGACTGACTTAGTCTTCGGGCAGGCCTGAGCGTGCTTTGCAGACCAGGCATCCGTGGTCAGATGGACCCTTGACCCAACACTGTGTGCCAGAGATGTCACCACTTGCCTTTCAACATCACGGTACAGTTTAGGTATCGCCTTTTTTGAGAAAAAATTGTGGTCTGGTATCTTCCACTGCGGTGTGTGGCTTTGCTTTTGTGTGCTGTTTTTCCTCAGGTGGTCATACCATTGCAGTTTGTGCTTGTAATCACGTGCCTTCGTAAGGTAGTTGTCCCTACGCGGGTCTTGGTCTTTCCACGGCTCAATTTTCGGTGGCAGAGAGTGCAGAGAGTACAGATAGCATTGCTCTCATCTGAGGCAGACACACAAAAAAATGTCCACACCGCTGAGCCCTGGGGGGTGGCAGCCGACTGAGTGTTAAGTGGGGTGCCAGAATCAGAGCAGGAGGAGGAAGATATGTCACGCTTCCGTGCGGAAGCTGAGAAAGATGAGGTGTTCTGTGTAAAATAGTCAACTATGTCCTGACAATATTTAGGGTTGATGGCACGTGCCTTCTTCTGAACACTGTACTTTGGTCGAGGGCCGCACGACACCACGGCCTCAAACAGACCTGCCAGGTGGCCTGCCTCTGCCTTTTATTTTGTCCATATTGGGGGGGATGAAGTGAAAGGTTTGCACTGACTTGACTAATACAATGTGCAGCCACACAGGTGCACTTAACAGGTATGCACGGAGTGGTATATCACACTGCGTGCACTCACGTAGGTAGGTGGGTGCACTGAACACAACAGGTAGGTGTATGCAGTGATGGGTAATACAATGTGCACCTGTCACACACAGACAGGTAGCGGACAGGCACAGTGACACTGCGTGAGCTCACGTAGGTAGGTGTGGGCACTGTGAACAGGTAGGTAGGTATATGCAGTAATGGGTATTACAATGTGCACCTGTCGCACACACAGGTAATCACTGAATGTGCTGGGCCTGGCAGTGGCACACACAGTATGAATTATCAAGGCTGTCTATGCAACACAAGTGTCAGTGGAACACACGGAAAAAAAAAATAGATCACAAGAACAAGATTAGCTCTCAAAAGAGCTGTTGTGGGGTCCTATTTTAGCAATAAGAATCAGCAAGGAGCAAGCTAACAAGAGTCTAACTAATCTTTCCCTATGAGAGTCTGCAGCAGCAGCAGTCCCTTCTCTATTTACTGCAGGCACACGAGTGAGTAAAATGGCCAGCGTTGCCTGCCTTTTATAAGGGGGGTGGGGGGGGGGGGTGGCTCCAAAAGGGAGTGTAGCCCAATTGGCTACAATGTGCCTGCTGACTGTGATTGTAGAGGGTCAAAGTTGGCCCTAATGGTGCATTATGGGGGCGAACCGAACTTCCGGAAAAGTTTGCGGTTCTCCGCGAACACGAACCAGGGAAGTTTGCCGGGAACAGTTTGCCTGCGAACCGTTCGAGCCATCTCTAGTCTGAATCTCATGTTCAATGAATACTTAAAAGGTAAGCTGAGACTTACCACTTCTTGTTGCTGGTTCTCCACCTAAGCTGCTTTAGGCAAGCTGATATGGGATGAATCATCACAGGTTGTCCCCTGAAAACCTTGTTGTTGAGCACCCCCCCCCCCCCCCAAAAAAAAATATTTGGTGTCTCCACCCCACCCCCGAGCTGTTCGTGTCTCTTCTCTAAAGAGATTTTGAGAACCGGTTGATTTCCCACTCTGGTTAAATGACATTTATGAAGCACAAAAGAGCAGATGCTCCGATCCCCCTATTCAGCAGATTAGTCATCTGGGAATTTTGCTTTTACAAAATATTTTTGTTATAAAAAAAACAAAACTGAATGTTGGATCTAATTACACAGACATCTCCCTCGGGGTCTGCAGTGTACAGGCAGTGATTTATCTCACATTATTGCAGATCTGCACTTGCTTCTGTTTTGTAGATACTGCTGAAGACATTCCATTGTACTTACTGCTGCACTTCAAAAGTGGGGGATTCCGGCTTGTGGGGGAACTCTGTGAGGGGTTACTGGAACAAACAGAGATAATCATTAGTACAATAAAAACTGGTGAGAGCCTTTTCTAGTGGCTGGATAGTGTCATGTTTAAAGGAATACTGTAGGGGGGAGGGGGAAAATGAGTTGAACTTACCCTGGGCTTCTAGTGGTCCCCCACAGACATCCTGTGCCGGTGCAGCCACTCACCGATGCTCCAGCCCCGCCTCCGGTTCACTTCTGGAATTACAGACTTTAAAGTCTGAAAACCACTGCGCCTGTCCGTCCGAGCCCTCGCTCCCGCTGATGTCACCAGGAGCGTACTGCGCAGGCCCAGACCATACTGGGCCTGTACAATACGCTCCTGGTGACATCAGCAGGAGCGAGGACACGGCAACGCAGGCGCAGTGGTTATCAGAGAAGAAGTGAACCAGAGGCAGGGCCGGAGCATCGGTGAGTGGCTGCGCGGGCACAGGATGTCTGTGGGGGACCATTAGAAGCCCCGGGTAGGCCCGGTTCACATTAGCGGTCGCCGTCCGGAATCGCCGTGCCAGAGCCGGACCGCATGCAGAACGGACGCACGGCATAGCAATGAAAGCCTATGCGTCCGTTCACATGCGTCCGTTTCGTCCGGACCGGATCCGGACTCCGGCATAAGACCCAACATGCGCTATTTTTTGGTCCGGCTCCTCCGGCAGCCGTATCCGGAGCGGAGCCGGACTGCACCATCCGGCCAATACAAACCAATGAGAACCGGAGAGCGCACAACACACTGGCTATAAAATCCGGATGTTCTACCCCACTTCCTATGCGTATTGTAGCGGCGATTTTGGATGGGGACACATGGGCAAGCATTTTGGAGTGGAGCAGCAGTGACTTTAAACGTGCTGGAGATGTTGGCAGTATGTCGGAGGTGGAGGTGAGTACTAAACAGCGGAGGGCCTGATTACACAGGTCCACCTTCTGCTGACCTCCCAGACCCCAACATTTTTATTCTATTTCTACTATCTTTTGCCAAACGGATCCGGATCGCATCCTGATGAACACCTGATGCAACCTGACCGGATCCGGATCGGATCCGGATCAGAACCGTACGGTTCCGATCCGGATCCGGTCCGGATAGGTCATCCGGTCCGTTTGGCAGAGAACCGCAAGTGTGAACCGGCCCTTAGTCCAACTCATTTTCCCCCGACCCCCTACAGTGTTCCTTGAAGGGCACCGCCTTTGACATAGGAGACCACGGTTTGAATCCTGGCTAGGGTCAGTACCTATTCAGTAAGGAGTTCAAGGAAAGACTCCTCAACACTGCAGGGTGGCCTCTTGAGCGCATCCCAGTGGCTGCAGCTCTTGAGCGCTTCGAGTCTGGCAGGAGAAAAGAGTTATACAAATGTATGGATTATTATTATTTTCTGCTGTAATGTTTAGAGACCGACTAGAGCCAGCAACTTTTGGCTACAGGCATTACCATAAGGCCCCTTGCACAATTACGCGCTGCCTCACACCAGTGATGGGCTCACGAGCAATTAAGAGGGTTTAAGCACTTGAATTTGTGATTTAAATGAACCTTAAAGGACAACCAAGGTGACATGTGACATGATGAGATAGACACGTCTATGTACAGTGCCAAGCACACTATTACCTAAGCTGTGGTTTTTTTTTTATTTCTCTGCCTGAAAGAGTTAAACATAAGGTATGCAAGTGACAGTTTCTGTCCGGGTCAGACTATAGCATAACTCTCACTTATAAGTAATTACAGCTATAAAACACTTTCCGGTCAGTAAATGGCATCCTGGAGCAGGAAGGAGATAACACGGGTCAATAGTTCATAGATTTGAGCTCTAGCATACTTCTATGAAGGTGTTATTGAGCAGAGACAGTAAAAACTTAAAAACTAAATTTAAATATAAAAAAAACTGTGTGATATCTAAAGAAAAAAGTCATTTTTAGGAGGAGGACAGTGAATTGTTTTTCTCATCAGTTTGTTTTCACCTCGGATGTCCTTTAATTACCTCAGGTGTGCGGTGGGGAAATAAGGGGTTATTTACCCATAAGTCCTTGGTATGTCGCACACTCCAAATTGCTTGCACGCATCCTATCGGTCGCGTTGCAAGCCTCACTACGCGAACTTCCTTCTTCAAGCCAGAAGGAGGACGTGCGCGGTGTTGAGGCTTGCAATGCGTCCAATAGGACGCGTGCTATTTGGCGTGCGACATACCAAGTGCTCATGGGTAAATAACCCCTTATTTCCTCGCCGCACACCTGAGGTAATTAAGGCTCATTTAAATCACGAATGCGAGTGCTTAGACACTCGTAAGCCTATCACTGCGTCGCACACCGCATTATGCTTCCCCGCTGCAAGGGCCATGCAATTCCTCGGAGACTTGCAGAGTTCGCGCGATGCTACGCGGTGCACCGAAAGTATAAAAATCGTAAGAATGCCAATGCAAAGGCTGCAGCGTGTTGATTCCTGCCCACCGCACAGATTATGGAATAATGCAAGTCAATGGGTGACGCAGGCAGTGTGCACGACAGGAGCGCGGACCAACGGGAATCCTAGTGATGGACTTCCTGCCCAGCAAGGAGTGCGTCACTAGCCAGGGGGCCGGCTTATGCATATGACCCTATCGCCGCACGTGGAACAAGGTTACATGAAGGTGGATTTCTGTGGTGTTTGCTCCGCTAATCTTAGCACACGAGTACTTCTGAGGGCTGCACGAGGAGTGCTAAAGACAGAAGTGTTCCATAAGCTGCTTGAAGAACATCACTAGAGCCCAACAATAAACAGAGGAGGCGGAGAGAGGGACGGGAGGGCTGTATGCGAGCCACAGCCTTCCTTCCCCAGAGGTGAGTAACATTTTTCTTTTTGTTTGTTTTACTTCAGTGTTGCTTTAAAGGATTCATCAGGGTACCCCTCACCCCCCCTACTTACCTGGGATTTCCTCCAGTCCCTTGCAGCCAACATGTCCCACGCCGCAGCTCTGTTAACCACCACCAGCCCGGGGTTCACGCCATGTGCAGAGGCCAACCTCCTCTGCTGCACCTGCGCCCGATGTTAATACAGTCCACGTTGTCCAAAGTGTACTGCGCAGTACTCTACGGACAACGTGGGCTTGTCAGCGGCGCTCTTGCAGGCACTGTAGAGACACACTAGAGGTCGCCCTTCTGCACTGGCGGGGACCCCGGGCTGGTGGCGGTGAGCAGAGATGCAGCGTGGGACATGTTGGCTGGAGGAAGCCCCAGGTAAGTAGAGTGGGGGAGGGAGGGGGCATGTGTATTTTTTTTCCCCTAATGACTCCTTTAAAGAAAAACCTAAATTGAAAGTTAAAAGTCAGAATAAACATACACAGGTCATACTTACCTCCTGTGTAGTCTACTCAATCTCTTTCTCCTCTCCCACATCCTGTTTGTCCACTGTGATCAATGGAATTTTCCATCCTCCATTTTGAATATGGCAACGGTCCTGTAGCAGCTTCCTGGTCAGCACACTGTTAAACTGTAACATCGCCCACTTGAGCCATAGGGAAACATGGATATTAGCTTGCACATCAGTTGTCATATCAGTTGCTGTAAGTTATAACTGAAAAATTTTAGCTCTGACAAAATCTTGTCAGAACTGTATTTGCAGGTACATCGTGTGTTTATTTTAAATAATGTTACTTGGTTCAGGTTCACTTGAAGTACACATTGAAAAGGCATCCTTAACTTTAACCACTAAAGTGAACCAGAGATGAAGCACCCGCATGTATTTTACCATATATATCAGTGGGGACATTAGAGAAAACACCTACCATGCTTTCTGTTTCATTCTTCACTGCTCAGCCTGTTTGTTATCAACCCTGATAAAATCCCAGACTCAGCATTCAGTCTGGCTTTGCTCAAGAATCATTATAGCTGAGTCTGTCTTCTCTGACCTCTTTTCAAGCCCAAGCCTGCCCCTTTCTGGCTCTGCTATAATGATTCCTGAGCAATGCCAGACTGAATGCTCAGTCTGGGATTTTATAAGGGCTGATACCAAGCAGGCTGAGCAGTGAATAATGAAGCAGAGAGCAGGGTAGGTGTTTTCTCTAATGTCCCCACTGATATATATGGTAAAATACATGAGGGTGCTTCGTCTCTGGTTCACGTTAAGCCTAACTGGACAAATATATTTGTCCAGTGTAGTTGTGGAGAGTGCATCACCAGTTTGTTACTAAATGAGGCACATGTGGTATCATTTTAACTGTGAAGAGTTGTAGAATACATTTTGGCGTGTCTTAAAGCTTGGGCACCCACAACATATAAAATGGGTAGGGACAAACTCAATCCAACATAAAAAAAAAAGTAATTTCCAAAACTATGATCAAACTTGGAAAAGTCTTAGCAAAACTACAAGAGCCAAATGTGGTAACATTTTTACCCTGATAAGTTGTAGAATGGAGTTTAGGAGTTTTAGGGTTGAGGCTCATGTCCTGTATATTGTTTTTAGTCACAAACTGAATCAAAAGCAATTACAGTTTTGCATATTCTGTACCAAAATAAAACACTTGTAAAATGAAAACAAAGCGACAAAATATAAGAGAAAAAAAACATGTATTGTTACCTTAGGAACTTAGCTTTTTAAATATGTATGCCATGAGGGTATATTACTAGTATTTTTGCAAATAAGGTCTCATAATCATCAATAGTGTACAATTAGAAAGCAAAAAAAAAAAAAAAAGACACCTTTATTTCCAAATACAATATTGTCACCATACATTGTGCTAGGAACATAATCTAAATGTTGTGATAACCCGGATGGATGAGCAAATACAATTTGTAGGCTTAACTTTTACTTAGCACGGTGTATAGTAAAGCTATATTGGATGTAAATGGAGAAAGTATGTGTTCTCTATTTTTTTTACCTGGATTTCCCTTTAAAATGCATATAAACTAAGGTAATTCCTAAACAAAATTTCACACACTAAATGCCTAATTTGTCCTGAAAAATATTATATAGATAATTTCGGTGCGATTAGTAGTAATAAAGTTATTGATGAATGAATGGGAGCAGTGCTGATATGTGAAAATTGCTCTCGTCCTGAAGTAGTTAATGAATAAACGTTTTCTTATTACCTATAAACAAGGCTACAGGGCATCTGTAAGGTTTTGCATGGCTTTCTCTAGGGAGGGTGTTCTGTTTACATCTTATGATGCAGACTGTGTTAGGCAAGTTGTGCTGAATCAGCTGCTGGGAAGAGATAAGGACAGGCGCAGCACATGCCGGCCCCAGTTAAGCAATTTCTTCCTCTGCAAGGCCATGAATCACAATTATTGCCGGTGAAAAACAATTTCGTTTATTGAACAGGTTCTGCAGGTTAGAATGTGCAGCAGTGGCTGGGAAAAACAGCATCGACATCTGGGCCCAGCAGCCCGGGAGGACCCGGAAGTGACGCACGCTCCGGAAGGCTCGCTCCCCTCATTACACTAATGGAAGCATCATTATGATGTGTTTATTAAAGATAAGCTTTCACACTCAGATTTGTTTTATTGTGAGCCATTAGCGTGGTCAATAAGCTCCAAAACCAGTAAGTCATCCATTAAAACAAATCATTAATGCTGAATTAAAGCCAAATGTAGCTCAGAATACAACAATGTTCCATTAGTTAGTAATAGTGTTTAAAGGACATCTGAGGTAAGGGGGATTATGAAGGCTGCCATATTTATTCCCTTGTAAAAAATACAAATTGCCTGGCTGTCTTTCATGCATTTAGGGCCCGTTCTGTACTTTTTACTGCCTGAAGCAAACTTGTAAGGCGGCCTGAAGGGGGAATCGCAATTAATGCCGGCAGGACTTTTGCAGGAGCTGGGAGAGCCAATTATTATCTTTGCCCTGCATTCAAATTTCCTTGCGCTGTTTTTGCATGTATGCACGCTCAGGTTCCTTCTCGTTTAACCAACCAACACTGAACTGCGTATTCTCTGGTCTAAAGCCTGTGCTACTCTGGCAGATTACCATCCAAAGTGCTTTTTAAAAAAAATCCCTCTCGGTTAAACCTCTGATCATAGAGGGATCTGTTTCTGCACAATATTTATTAGATTTCAGGTATTAAAAAAAAAAAATGCATCTATGCTACTGCTGCTCCTTCCGTTCCAGTGACTCCCCCACCCACCCCGATCCTCCTCTGAATTTCTTCCCCAGGCCCCTGTAGAATAGCAGCAGCTGAGCACGCCCACCTGTCCAGCACAAATGTTGCCCAGTGCCCCATTAGCGGGGGCCCCATTGCAGTCTCTAGGCCCTGGGAAAAGGTACCATCACACCACCTTCCAACCTTGAGTTTACCATCCTGTCCAATCTGTAATTTCAATTGAAATGACAAACAGCTGGCCATGTTGGGTCATCGATCTTTGACAGATTTGATCACAGTAATGAAATCTGCAAGATAACATGGCAAAGTGTGTGGACACCTTTACTCATGCTGATTGAGGGCACCGACCAGTGGCAAGACCTCTCTCTTGGTACATCCTAGACAGGAGATCCTACATTACAGGAACCATACAAATGCACAACTGGTGTCACCCGTCAGGGACCAAGAGAGCTGATCCCCTTGGGCGACAGATCGCTGGGTCGGGCCGCACACACGTATCAGCTGTGTAGCTGACGACACACTGTTACTTTGTGGGGGTGGGGGGAGACATCTAGTGGCCCATGCGTGACATCATACAGTGGGCGGGGGAGCGGTGTGGACAATGGGATTGGCATTGCTCGGGTTAGGTAGATCCACCCAGCAGAATGCTCACAGGTTGGGCATCTAGTGCCGTACACACGCCTGATTGTCAGCTGCGGTGGTTGTTATCGGCCGCTTCAGCCGGCTTAAAGAGAAAGCGTGACCAAGAATTGAACTTCATCCCAATCAGTAGCTGATACCCCCTTTCCCATGAGAAATCTTTTCCTTTTCACAAACAGACCATCAGGGGGCGCTGTATGGCTGATATTGTGGTGAAACCCCTCCCACAGCGTGATGTCAGGACCATGGTCCTGGCAGTTTCCTGTCTGTGAACCTCATTGCATTGTGGGAAATAGCTGTTTACAGCCGTTTCCAAATGCTAAAAAAGCAAGCAGCAGCTACATCACCTGCCAGCAGTAAAAATGTCACCACGTGATAAATGTCAGAATGTAAATCAGGGATTTAAAAGATTTTACAATGGGCAAACACTGACTTGTGTACATTTATACATAATTTTAAAAATAAAGCACTTTTTTTTTTTACATTATTTTCACTGGCGTTCCTCTAAGTCAGGCGTTTGTAAGAGGCTATACACTGGTGGTAAAACTGATGACTACAGATGCATGTGTAAGAACCATTAGCTTTTAAAGATTGCCTCAGCTGTTTATATAGCCACACAGCTGCCTCTTATCTGGTTCTTACCTGTGGAAACCAAGCTGCTGGGAGCTCCGTCTACCTTCCACATCCCAGCTGGGCTGCAGTAAAACCTGATCGGCAGACAACACAAAACACTAAAGACACAGAGAGAACAAACCAGTATCACAGCTTCTGCCTCCTCCACCTCTGACTTATTTGTTGCTTTAGAAAAGGACTATTGAAGCAAATGCAATCTCAAAAATACCAAAAAAAAAAACTTTATGAAAAAAAACTTTGACACATGTAGAAAAGTATAAAAACACGGTTCTTCAATTTCAAATGGTAGATCTTCAGAAACATAGTTTGGTTTGGCTCAGTAAGTGGTTGTAGCTTTACAGGCATTTAATTTCAAGGCTTGAAATTAAATACCTGTCAAGCTACAACCGCTTACTGAGCCAAATTAGGTTTCTGTGTTTCTGAAGATCTACCATTCGAAATTGAAGAACCGTGTTTTTATACTTTTCTACATGTGTCAATAAAGTTTTTTCATAAAGTTTTTTTGTATTTTTGAGATTGCATTAGCTTCAATAGTCCTTTTCTAAAGTAACAAATAAGTCTTGGTGGGCAAGGTGGATTGCCCCAAAAGAGGAGTGTGTTTTGATCCTTCACGGTATAAAGGATTACACCCAAAGATATTCTCTATAAATCTCCACCTCCGATACAGGGTTCAAATCTCGGCTCTTCCTGTGCAGTAAGCCAGTATCCCATTCAGCAGGGAGTCCTCGGCAGGACTCCCCAACACGGCTACTGCCTGAGCGTGCCCGAGTGGCTGCAGCTCTGGCGCTTTTGAGTCCGCCAGGAGAAAAGTGCTATATAAATGTTATTTGATACATCATACAACTCCACAGAAATACTGTTCCGGGCTCACAGATATCTATGGAAGTCAAGATGACTACCCTTGAAATGGCTATATAAAATGGGTATATTGAGTATTCCTTTTAAACTATACCAGTTGCCTGGCAGCCCCGCTGATTTATTTGGCTGCAGTAGTATCTGATTAACACCAGAAACAAGCATGCAGCTAGTCATGTCCAACATCTGATCTGCTCCATGCCTATTCAGGGTCTATGGCTAAAGTATTAGAGGCAGAAGATCAGCAGGACAGCCAGGCAACTGGTATAGGAAATAAATATGGCTGCCTCCATATCCCTTTCACCTCGGGTTCACTTTAAGATCTGGGCTTAAAACTTTGGCATAATACCAACTTCACTTAAGCTTTGTTTCCCCTGGAAATATATACACTGAGGCCTAGTGCACACCGAGCGGTTTTTGGAGCGATCCGCCGGCCGCATCCGCCTGGAAAGACGCTTGGCTAATGTATTGCAATGGGATGGTGCACACCGGCGGTTTGAGGTTTTTGCCAAGCTTTCGGAAGAGTTTCGTCCTCAATGTAAAGTATAGGAAAAACGCAAACCACTCGGAAAAACGCTACTTCAGAGCGGTTTGCCAGGCATTTTTGTTACAGAAGCTGTTCAGTAACAGCTTTTACTGTAACAATATGTGTAATCTGCCAGGGCTGTGGAGTCGGTCCAAAAATCCACCGACTCCGACTCCTCACTTTAGGATTCCACCGACTCCGACTCCTCGACTCCGACTCCTCTAATTTCCATATTACAATTTTGTTGATTAAAAGTATGTAACATGAAAATTGTCTCTTAAATGCCAACGCTTAGGAATTTTACAAGACAACTGAAGTGAGAAGGATATGTAGACTACTATATTTATTCCCTTTAGACTAAAACTAGTCCTTGGTAAGAGTACTTGTAAAAGGTACAAACCGGAACAAAGAACATCTATCAAGCCCTAGGCAATGTGACTGTGGGTGCATGTAAGAATGATGTGCAGGTACTCTGCAGGGGAATGAGGAGATTGTAAACAGACAACACCTCTGTATTCAATGTGCACAGCATTCTCAGTGGATTCCCTGCAGCTCTGTGGGGAGTGCATATGTAGAGTATAGTACTACTGTGTAACAAAGTAAACCTGAGACAGATGGAATTAAAGTTTTATACATACTTGGGGCTTCCTCCAGCCACCTTCAGGATAATCAGTCCCTCGTTGTCCTCCTCCACCATCTGGATCTTCTGCTATGAGTCCAGGTACTTGAGCCAGTCGGGCGTAGTGCGCATGCACACACTCCGCCGCCAGGAGCATACTACACCTGTGCAGCACTATTGCGCAGGTGCAGAATGTTCCTGGCTGTGGGAGCGGCATGCGGCCGGACAGCGCTGACTGGCTGAATTACCAGGACTCATAGCAGAAGATCCGGGTGGTGGAGGACAGCGAGGGACTGATTAGCCTGAAGGGGGCTGGAATAAGCCCCAGTTATGTATAAAACTTTACTTTTCATCCGTCTCAGTTACCCTTTAATTTGTAGTCACCAAACCAAATTTTAACAACATATCAAATTATTTGATTTCATCAGCAAAGGGAGTGCATACATTTGCATAAATCAGCATCAATGCAGAATTATTTCCATCTCGTTGACCATCTCTATTAGTGACACAGCTACACATCAGGCTTTATTCTTACAGCATAGATGTTATTTAGTATATATAAGAGATTCCTGTGTACACATCATATATACAGTCACAATCAGATGTGTATATCCGACCTTAAAAATACGGGGACTGCTTTATTGAAGCAGCACAAGTAACTAATTTTGATTGGTTTATTTCATTTCTGTGGGCTAAGCACAGCTATTACTGTATATATACTGTATATATACATTATTTTTAATGACTATTATCTGAGAAATAGAACATTTTATCATATTTTCTATTTTAATTACAGTTACAAATTCATTAGGAGTCGGAGTCGGTGCATTTTTTCCCGACTCCAGGCACCCAAAATTGCCCGACTCCACGACTCCGACTCCGAAGCCCTGTAATCTGCTACACAAAAACGCACCCAAAACCGCTAGGTATGTTTAGAAAACCTCTCTAAACATACCTAGAATCGCTCTGAAATCAGCTTCCAAAACCGCTAGCGTATTGCGGATCTGCTAGCGGTCCTGGGCCTGAGCGACTACAACCACAATCGCACAACCCACAATTGTGTAATAAGTCGCAAGGAAACAGACCGTGATCCTGGCGAGAATCTCTCAGGCCAACGATAGCAATTCAGGAATTCAGGAAAAAACCAAGCACAAGTGGGAAATGAGCACCGCGATTTACATGTCATCGCAGTGCTCATTGTGATCTGCATAACGGCTGCGATCTGTTTACCAAAGCGGAATTCAGCTAGCGGAAAAAGAGCCTTTAAGAAGGACATACGCAAATATCCTCCCCCCCCCCCCTTTTTCGACCAGAGATATCCAATTAATTTTTCCGCTTGATCAAATAATTTGTACTAATATACCATACATGTATAATCAATTTTTCTGAACTTTTTTTTTTAAATAAACGATAAAACCCCGAGAAAACAAAACAAAACCTTCATATTTTACGTTCTGATTTTTCAAACAAATCTGACTGATATATAATCGAAACCAGTCAGGCAAAACTGAATATTTTTCTTGATCAAAAAACAAACATTTTTGATGTCTCTATTCAGATCATTAGGAAAAAAATGGAAATTGATCGCTTTGGTTGAATCGCATAAAGCCACCTTTACAAGATATATTGAAAGAACAATAACAAACCAAAAACAAAACAAATGCTGAGGAAGTAAGAACACAATGCAAAATAACTTTATTATATTACTTAAACAACAATAATAAAATGCTGTTAGAACAGTATAAATGAGTAAAGCTAGACACATTTTCAATAATAAATTAGCACATTCATTTTTTACTAGAACTTTAGAGTTATCTAGAGTAAGTAACAATATACACAGCGACATTAAAAAATAACCTTCAGACTCTTTGTAGTCAATGTGACAAAAGAAAAAAGAACGAACGGAGCTTAAATGAGGCCTCCCCCTCAAAAGTGATAGTTTGGTTACAGATGCCCAGCAACAGTATGATGCTTCCCTCCTCCCCCCAGCGGAAAACACATCACCCTCACCAGAGAACAACCATCTGGACGCTGGAAAAATCAGGAAATAGCGAGGCAGAGGGGGTACATGTGATGACACGAGTGCTGGAGAGGTGGGATCCAAGCTGTGGGCATCTGCCCAAGACAGAATGAGGACTGCTGGGTAACAAAGTGTACCTGCCACCCACACAGACATAACCACCTAGCTCAGGCAAGTATTGATATTCATAGATTATTAATATAATGCCGCTCTCTAGGAACATGCTTTCCTCAATCTATGTTCCTTCATAGGCTTAAATAAATCACCTGTAGAGTACCTATTCAGTAGGCAGGTCATTGGGCACTTACAGTCTGTGCTACGTGCTGCAGCCTTCTATACAGATTCAGCCTGTGCCCACCAGATTACAGCATGAACAGTAGGGATGATGCAATCCAGACTTCAGGTCAGGTGATCAAAATTTCACGACAGGATTTTTAGCAGCAGAAGGCTTATTTCACCTAATCACTGTGCTTTTTTTTTTTTAAAGGACAACTGAAGTGAGTGGAATATGGAGGCTGCCATATTTATTTCCTTTAAACAATACCAGTTGCCTGGCAGCCCTGCTGGTCTATTATTCTGCAGTAGTATATGAATAACACCAGAAACAAGCATGCAGCTAGTCTTGTCAGATCTGACAAAATTGTCAGAAACACCTGATCTGCTGCATGCTTGTTCAGGGTCTATGGCTAAAAGTATTAGAGGCACAGGATCAGCAGGGCAGCCAGGCAACTAGTATTGCTTCAAAGGGAATAAATATGGCAGCCTCCATTACTTTCTTAATTCAGTTGTCCTTTAGGCCATTTCACCACATTTCTACAAGTGTGCCTGGAGAGGCGTTTAAAATAAAGCTTCATAGAGCCTTCTGCCCTTCTCAGTGACCACCTACTACCCACACTGTGTCACCCCCTTCCTGCACATCTGAAGCCACACCCTCCTAGAGAGACCAATAGCCCACGGTTAACAAGGTGTGGCCTCAACTGATAAAGCAATCACTTCCACACCCAAAGATGTAACGGGGAGGGGGGGGGGGGGGTGTTAGTGGTTTAAACTTACTGGGCGTGGCCAGGCAGATATTTAAAAAAAAAAAAAGTGGCCTTAATTTATAGATTCTCTTCCCCTCCAATAGGCATTCATTTCATAATTTACAGTCATCTAATAAATGCATATAGAATGAATACTTGCCTGCGCTGGTGTTACAATGTGCGAGCTTTAGCGATATGCCCTCCATTAAGTCTATTGAGTCCAGCGCATCGCTTAGAAGGGGTCTTGTGCCACAATGACACTGCTGCCATCAAGAGAACTAGGAGAAGCCAATTATTCTGAGATGTGAATGTATGGAATTGGAACAACTCAAGGCAGCTGCTGCTACACTCGATTGGTCCATGTTGACACTGAATAAATTTGCATTAACTCTGAACTATTAGAATCTCACGCCCCTCCCCCCCCCCCCCAGACAGAACCAGTCACGTGCGTTTTAGGGCATATTGGCTGCTTCTGTTGTGAACGACTGACAGGTACACTTAAAGGACCACTATCGCAACAAAATTGTAACATTTACAAGACATGGGTACACATTACATGAAGTGCATTTTTCCCAGTGTAAAATGAGTTATAAATTACTTTACTCCTATGTTGCCATCACCTTCAGTAGGTAGAAAAAAAATGTGACAGGTTTTTGGACTAGTGCATCTCCTCATGGGGGCCTGCATTTCCTTTATTCTTTACAAAACACTCCCTGGAAAGGGACTATAGTAATTTATAGTGCATTTTGCTTCTGAGAGAAAAGTACATTTTTTTTACATATACAGTAACATGCATTTGAAAGTTTGCAATTTTTCACAACAGTGGTCCTTTAAACTGAAGTTGCAGGATTTTGAATGTTTGCAGACTGACGTCGCATGGGATGTGCAGATGCCACAAAGTGTCCATAACTACCTCCAATTATGGGTCTAATCCTACACTTCAGATTGCTTCACTCAATGAGGGTGTTTTAAGTGAACTGAGGCCTTGACTTCCCTGAGCTCCTCCTCCTCCTGAGGCCTCGACTTCCCTGAGCTGCTCCTCCTCCTCCTGAGGCCTCGACTTCCCTGAGCTGCTCCTCCTCCTCCTGAGGCCTCGACTTCCCTGAGCTCCTCCTCCTGAGGCCTCGACTTCCCTGAGCTCCTCCTCCTAAGGCCTCGACTTCCCTGAGCTCCTCCTCCTCCTAAGGCCTCGACTTCCCTGAGCTCCTCCTCCTCCTCCTCAGGCCTCGACTTCCCTGAGCTCCTCCTCCTCAGGCCTCGACTTCCCTGAGCTCCTCCTCCGGCCTCGACTTCCCTGAGCTCCTCCTCCGGCCTCGACTTCCCTGAGCTCCTCCTCCTCCTGAGGCCTCGACTTCTCTGAGCTCCTCCTCCTCCTGAGGCCTCGACTTCTCTGAGCTCCTCCTCCTCCTGAGGCCTCGACTTCTCTGAGCTCCTCCTCCTCCTGAGGCCTCAACTTCTCTGAGCTCCTCCTCCTCCTGAGGCCTCAACTTCTCTGAGCTCCTCCTCTTCCTGAGGCCTCGCTCTCTGAGCTCCTCCTCTTCCTGAGGCCTCGCTCTCTGAGCTCCTCCTCTTCCTGAGGCCTCGCTCTCTGAGCTCCTCCTCTTCCTGAGGCCTCGCTCTCTGAGCTCCTCCTCTTCCTGAGGCCTCGCTCTCTGAGCTCCTCCTCTTCCTGAGGCCTCGCTCTCTGAGCTCCTCCTCTTCCTGAGGCCTCGCTCTCTGAGCTCCTCCTCTTCCTGAGGCCTCGCTCTCTGAGCTCCTCCTCTTCCTGAGGCCTCGCTCTCTGAGCTCCTCCTCTTCCTGAGGCCTCGCTCTCTGAGCTCCTCCTCTTCCTGAGGCCTCGCTCTCTGAGCTCCTCCTCTTCCTGAGGCCTCGCTCTCTGAGCTCCTCCTCTTCCTGAGGCCTCGCTCTCTGAGCTCCTCCTCTTCCTGAGGCCTCGCTCTCTGAGCTCCTCCTCTTCCTGAGGCCTCGCTCTCTGAGCTCCTCCTCTTCCTGAGGCCTCGCTCTCTGAGCTCCTCCTCTTCCTGAGGCCTCGCTCTCTGAGCTCCTCCTCTTCCTGAGGCCTCGCTCTCTGAGCTCCTCCTCTTCCTGAGGCCTCGCTCTCTGAGCTCCTCCTCTTCCTGAGGCCTCGCTCTCTGAGCTCCTCCTCTTCCTGAGGCCTTGCTCTCTGAGCTCCTCCTCTTCCTGAGACCCACAAAACAACGCTAACCTATCAGCTGCCATTGACTGTGCTTTCACTGATTCACTGACATCAGAAAGGAAATGGGCAGAAGGCCAAGTCACAAGCATAGAGACCTCTAAATCCAGTGTGTGTTTGAGACTGGAGAAGATCTCCTGGGTGGAGAGGTCAATGAGATGCTTCTTCCAAAATTACTAGTTATGCTGGGAAGTGGACCTATCAGATGTAGCAGCTGCTATATTTGATTGGTCCATTTCCAAGCGGCATACATTTGCCCAATGTTAGGCCCCGTTTACACTTAATCAGTTGGTGCGCGTTTCTCCATAGCAGTGCATTGTGAAAAGGATTTCAGTTAAACATGTTACGTGTGAAAGGTGTCATAGGAAAACATGGGACTTACTTTGAAAATCAGTTTTCTTTCAGTTATAACTGAGAGCAACTGATTAAGTGTAAAAGGACAAGTGTTGTTGGTGGGGACAGTGCTGGTTTGACCCGGCGGAGAAGGGTGGGGGAGGTCTCTGGATCATAGAAGCTTCCCGCTATTGAGGCAAGTACCAAAACTGGGCACTTTTTTCCCCTACAGGCTTCCATTAGTTAACCAAATATGCATCTGGGCGACTTGTGGCATCTATACTACAGCTGCGGCATCAGAGCACAAACTCTGGAAACCCATACAGGGTTAGTTCAAGGGGGGGGGGGGTTTGGGGGAGAGAAGAAACAAAAAAAGGTTAAATTGATATCACATTCCCTTCCTATGCAAGTAGCTGCGCACTATATTACAGTGCACCCGCCTAACCGAAACAGTTCAGCAGCATTAACATAAATTCACAATCTTCACAGGCTCATTAGCTGAACCCAGCAGGCCTCATCCTGGGTCTTGCCTAAAGGATATCCCGGGGGCCAAGTAACCAATCAGACTGAAGCACGCAGGCAGAGTCTGATTGCCTGTTCTGGAGACAGACTGTATTGAAGTAAGACACGGAGATATGCAAGGCCGAGTACTACCCACCACCACGATCTGTCTACGTACGTAGCCAGGCCAATGCTTAGCGCTAGAGAAAGCTGGGTCCAAAGGAATATACAAAAATGGTACAAACATTGGCCACATAAACGAATGTAGTGCTCGCAGTTCAGAGTTAGCCAACACTGAGCAAGTCTATAAGCCGGAGTTCAGAGGTATCATTTTAGCATCAAAACTATTCAAGTACTATGGTGGACCTCAAGTGATGGGTGACGTCCACTCAGATCCTCCAACTCAGCTTCTGATACAGACCAGAGATCGGAGCAGGAATCCGACCGCTATAAGTTAGAACACTTTCTTTTACAACAGCTTCATGTTCTATATACAACTTTTTCATAAAATAATTAATCTGTGCAGAGCATTCTCCACCACACCAACCAGCAATAAAACCTGGAAGTATCTCACATTAACCAGTAGAGTATTGTACAGTGTTAGCCATCACTAAAAAGCAAGACGTTTGAATCAGGATGATACCAGTTAGCCAATAAAATGGTATCATCCTGACACAAAAATTTCTTGCATTCACATTTACCATTGATTCTTAACACAACAGCAGCTGCGTCATGTTGGTCATATTTGCCTCGACTGTTTAAGGTGCCATTTGAGTCATCTATAAATGTTAGTTACCTAGGGGGGAAAAAAAATACCTTAAAAATATTTGTTCAAAAGTCACAATGACAATCTCATTCTTCTCTCTGTGATCTTACAGATATGATAAGAGTTAGTGTGAGGGTTGGGGTCAGTGTGGTTGCCATAGCGATCTTTGCGTAGAACGACGGATGAAGGTGTGGCAGTATGTGCCGACGGAGGGTTATAATGTTACGACTCATTCTATAGCTGTATATACACAAATGGTGATACTGTAAGGAGAGGCCATCGCGAGTGGAAATGTATGGGACCAGGCGAAGTGCTAATATATGTTACAGTGATGAACGTTAAGGACAACACGGGCTTGTAGCAGCAGATGAACGATATTCTCCCCCCCCCCACGTATCAGATGACCTCCCACTCTTCCTCGAAGTCGGAGTTGATGTGCAGATGGTCGCCCTTGGAGACACCGGGGTGGTGGCTGTACGTCTTGGTAAGGCGCTGGAGGAGACAGCCGGTCTGGCCCACGCCCCAGAGCTCGTCCTGTGGTGTCACTGCAAGGGAAGCCGTGATTGGTCAGTGTCAAGGGATGTGAATATGTTGCTGTAGCCCATCTCAGTTAATGCAATGCCATCCTTCCTGGACTTCCTGAGACCAGACTCCGCCCCCTGCAATCTGCTATGAGCGCAGCTGCCAGGCTCATGCACTCCTCCCTCTGCTCCTCTTCAGCTGCCCCTCTTCACAAGTCCCCTCACTGGCTCCCAGACCATTTAGAATTACAATTACACTGCTCTGCCTGGCATTCAAATCCATCCACTGTACCTCTCCATACATCTCAGATCTCGTCCAGAGATACTCCCCAACCTGCTCTCTCCAACACTCTACGGATGTCCACCTCTTGCATCACTGTTCACTGCAAGGCTTCAGGACTCCTCCAGAGCAGCCCCTCGTCTATAGAACGCCCTCACTGCACCCATCAGGCTTGCACCCACCTTCAACTCATTCAAGCAGGCCTTAAAGCAGTATTGTCACCATAAAATCTAATTTTAACAGCAACTGGTCTGAGTGTATTAAGTGATAAAGATGCTAATCCTGCATTCAAAACTTGTTCTGCTGTTATGGTTTGGAGTGATCACATACTTTAGGAGCACTGGCCCTTTAATAGTCAGTGCCAAACAGTTGCAAACTGGGGGTGGGGGGTCTTTTTATCTAGAACATATTCCGCATCTTCCATTTATTTCCCTGCCTAGCTGCTTATCAAACGTCCTTTGATCACTTGTGTTTACAAGCAAGGCTGAGGTGACTGAGTGATTGGATGTGTAAATAAAAAAAATAAAAAAGACAGTGCTGTTCCTAGTATACACCTCAGTGGGAGTGTCTGAAGACTCTGGGAGGAGGGCAGCTAATGAATACACAAACAACAAGAGAAGGGAGGGGGGAACAAGAGTCAGGGAGGATATGATGTCAGCATTAGCTTGGCAAGATGGCCACTGCCTAGAACAGGATTTTCTGCTTTTCCTTTATAAAGTTCACAGGAATCATTACGTGGATAGCACATCTGTTACGCAAGTAGTAGTAGTATTTATCTACTCATATACAGTATGTGTTTTTTATTTCTAGGTTAGCATGGGTGTTGCTTGTTCTTTAAAGACTTACTTTCCCCCTACTCCCCCCCCCCCCCCCCATGTCTCCCTCTCTCCCACCCTTTAGCCTTTAGATTGCAAGCCTATTTGGCAGGGCCCTTCTCGTGTGCTCTTCTCTATCACCATATGGACTCAGTGACTCGTCTGCTATACTTATCCTTACATTGCAAACCGTGCACCATTGGTTATTGGAGGAGGTAGATGTGGGAAGCCTCAGGACTATCCAAGGTAAGGATCTAACTTCTACTCAAAATTTCACTTCAGGTTAACTTTAAAGTGAACCAGAGAGAGAGAGTTTTATGGAGGTTGCCATATTTCCTTTTAAGCAATACCAGTTGCCTGGCTATCCTGCTGATAATCTGCCTCTAATACTTTTAACCATAGCCCCGAACAAGCATGCAGCAGATCAGGTATTTCTGACATTGTCAGATCTGACAAGATTAGCTACATGCTCGTTCCTGGTGTTAATCAGACACTACTGCAGCCAAATATATTAGCAAGGCTGCCAGGCAACTGGAGTGGTTTAGAAGGAAATAAATATGGCAGCCTACATATTCCTCTCACTTCAGTTGTGCTTTAAGTCTGCACTGCCTATACTGAGGCGAAACCAGTTCAGCTGCTATACACATCAGTGGCCTGATTAATCAAATGTTTTGGGACCAGTAATAAATTTACCATCTTGCGTCACAAAGATTTCCAAAATCTGACAGAAAACTAGCAGGGCCAGTGGGTCCATCAATTCTCAATGACAGACTGACAGCTTCTGCTGCGTTTTGATTGGTCCTTTTCCAAACTGCACAAATTGTACACAAAAACTTTTCATCAATGGAATTTTGCATGTCAATGACCATCCCAACCAACCAATTTCCAAATCTCATCATTGCCCGCCCCACCCCATATTCCTAGTTCTGCTGATTCCTGTTGAACTGGAATTGGCATTGTCACGGACGGTTGCGGGGCCACAGACGCGTCCTGGAACCGCCCGTGAAGAAAAAGCGATCGCACTCGATTCTCTGCATCGATTGCGCTTCAGATCAATAGAATCGGGATGTACTGTGTAGGAGAGTCTGCAGTCTTTTCTCAGCAGAGAGATAGCATCACCCTAACTGCAGGATGGCTCTTTTGATATGCTAATGAGCAGGGACAAACTCTTGAGTTCAGAAAGCTTGTCCCAGCTGATTTCACATTCAGATGTTAATTAAAGGAACCAACAGAGCCTTTCATAACTGGGAGAGCCAGGAAGCTAATCCCAGCAGGGGGCTATTCAAAACCTGCTTCCACTCCAGACTCAACGGCACCGAGCACGGGCCATAAGAAAGCATGGGTGGTAGGATTTCCTGTCGCTATACGAAAACCGTATATCGCACAGCTATGATATTCATATAGTCTTGTTCGGTAAAATCTGGCCATCGGGTTGATATGAAATTTATTGTGATGGCACATCCGGGTATTGAGATATGAATCTTCTCAGGAGCCTGACCCGCTGGCTTAGCCATGTCTGTTGTCATATTAACCACTTGAGGACCTAGGGCTTTCTACCCCTTAAGGACCGGCCACTTTTTTTCCATTCAGACCACTGCAGCTTTCACGGTTTATTGCTCGCTCATACAACCTACCACCTAAATGAATTTTGGCTCCTTTTCTTGTCACTAATAAAGCTTTCTTTTGGTGCTATTTGATTGCTCCTGCGATTTTTACTTTTTATTATATTCATCAAAAAAGACATGAATTTTGGCAAAAAAATGATTTTTTTTAACTTTCTGTGCTGACATTTTTCAAATAAAGTAAAATTTCTGTATACATGCAGCGCGAAAAATGTGGACAAACATGTTTTTGATAAAAAAAACCCCCATTCAGTGTATATTTATTGGTTTGGGTAAAAGTTATAGCGTTTACAAACTATGGTGCAAAAAGTGAATTTTCCCATTTTCAAGCATCTCTGACTTTTCTGCGCACCTGTCATGTTTCATGAGGGGCTAGAATTCCAGGATAGTATAAATACCCCCCAAATGACCCCATTTTGGAAAGAAGACATCCCAAAGTATTCACTGAGAGGCATGGTGAGCTCATAGAAGATATTATTTTTTTGTCACAAGTAAGCGGAAAATGACACTTTGTGAGAAAAAAAAAAATAAAAAAAAAAAAAATTTCCATTTCTTCTAACTTGCGACAAAAAAAAAATGAAATCTGCCACGGACTCACCATGCCCCTCTCTGAATACCTTGAAGGGTCTACTTTCCAAAATGGGATCATTTGTGGGGTGTGTTTACTGTCCTGACATTTTGGGGGGTGCTAAATTGTAAGCACCCCTGTAAAGCCTAAAGGTGCTCATTGGACTTTGGACCCCTTAGCGCAGTTAGGCTGCAAAAAAGTGCCACACATGTGGTATTGCCGTACTCAGGAGAAGTAGTATAATGTGTTTTGGGGTGTATTTTTACACATACCCATGCTGGGTGGGAGAAATATCTCTGTAAATGACAATTTGTTAATTTTTTTTACACACAATTGTCCATTTACAGAGATATTTCTCCCACTCAGCATGGGTATGTGTAAAAATACACCACAAAACACATTATACTACTTCTCCTGAGTACGGCGATACCACATGTGTGACACTTTTTTGCACCCTAACTGCGCTAAAGGGCCCAAAGTCCAATGAGTACCTTTAGGATTTCACAGGTCATTTTGAGAAATTTCGTTTCAAGACTACTCCTCACGGTTTAGGGCCCCTAAAATGCCAGGGCAGTATAGGAACCCCACAAATGACCCCATTTTAGAAAGAAGACACCCCAAGGTATTCCGTTAGGAGTATGGTGAGTTCATAGAAGATTTTATTTTTTGTCACAAGTTAGCGGAAAATGACACTTTGTGAAAAAACACAATTAAAATCAATTTCCGCTAACTTTTGACAAAAAATAAAATCTTCTATGAACTCACCTTACTCCTAACGGAATACCTTGGGGTGTCTTCTTTCTAAAATGGGGTCATTTGTGGGGTTCCTATACTGCCCTGGCATTTTAGGGGCCCTAAACCGTGAGGAGTAGTCTTGAAACAAAAATGACCTGTGAAATCCTAAAGGTACTCATTGGACTTTGGGCCCTTTAGCGCAGTTAGGGTGCAAAAAAGTGCCACACATGTGGTATCGCCATACTCGGGAGAAGTAGTACAATGTGTTTTGGGGTGTATTTTTACACATACCCATGCTGGGTGGGAGAAATACCTCTGTAAATGGACAATTGTGTGTAAAAAAATCAAAAGATTGTCATTTACAGAGGTATTTCTCCCACCCAGCATGGGTATGTGTAAAAATACACCCCAAAACACGTACTACTTCTCCCGAGTACGGCGATACCACATGTGTGGCACTTTTTTGCACCCTAACTGCACTAAGGGGCCCAAAGTCCAATGAGTACCTTTAGGATTTCACAGGTCATTTTTGTTTCAAGACTACTCCTCACGGTTTAGGGCCCCTAAAATGCCAGGGCAGTATAGGAACCCCACTAATGACCCCATTTTAGAAAGAAGACACCCCAAGGTATTCCGTTAGGAGTATGGTGAGTTCATAGAAGTTTTTATTTTTTTGTCACAAGTTAGCGGAAATTGATTTTAATAGTTTTTTTTTTTACAAAGTGTCATTTTCTGCTAACTTGTGACAAAAAATAAAATCTTCTATGAACTCACCATACTCCGTACGGAATACCTTTGGGTGTCTTCTTTCTAGAATAGGGTCATTTGTGGGGTTCCTATACTGCCCTGGCATTTTAGGGGCCCTAAACCGTGAGGAGTAGTCTTGAAACCAAATGTCGCAAAATGACCTGTGAAATCCTAAAGGTACTCATTGGACTTTGGGCCCCTTAGCGTACTTAGGGTGTAAAAAAGTGCCACACATGTGGTACCGCTGTACTCAGGAGAAGTAGTATAATGCGTTTTGGGGTGTATTTTTACACATACCCATGCTAAGTGGGAGAAATATCTCTGTAAATGACAATTGTTTGATTTTTTTACACACAATTGTCCATTTACATAGAAATTTCTCCCACCCAGCATGGGTATGTGTAAAAATACACCCCAAAACACATTATACTACTTTTCCTGAGTACGGCGGTACCACATGTGACACTTTTTTGCAGCCTAGGTGCGCTAAGGGGCCCAACGTCCTATTCACAGGTCATTTTGAAGCATTTGTTTTCTAGACTACTCCTCGCGGTTTAGGGCCCCTAAAATGCCAGGGCAGTATAGGAACCCCACAAGTGACCCCATTTTAGAAAGAAGACACCCCAAGGTATTCCGTTAGGTGTATGGCGAGTTCATAGAAGATTTTATTTTTTGTCACAAGTTAGTGAAAAATGACACTTTGTGAAAAAAAACCAATAAAAATTAATTTCCGCTAACTTTTGACAAAAAATAAAATCTTCTATGAACTCGTCATACACCTAACAGAATACCTTGGGGTGTCTTTTTTCTAAAATGGGGTCACTTGTGGGGTTCCTATACCGCCCTGGCATTTTACAGGCCCAAAACCGTGAGTAGTCTGGAAACCAAATGTCTCAAAATGACTGTTCAGGGGTATAAGCATCTGCAAATTTTGATGACAGGTGGTCTATGAGGGGGCGAATTTTGTGGAACCGGTCATAAGCAGGGTGGCCTTTTAGATGACAGGTTGTATTGGGCCTGATCTGATGGATAGGAGTGCTAGGGGGGTGACAGGAGGTGATTGATGGGTGTCTCAGGGGGTGGTTAGAGGGGAAAATAGATGCAATCAATGCACTGGGGAGGTGATCGGAAGGGGGTCTGAGGGTTTGGCCGAGTGATCAGGAGCCCACACGGGGCAAATTGGGGCCTGATCTGATGGGTAGGTGTGCTAGGGGGTGACAGGAGGTGATTGATGGGTGTCTCAAGGTGTGATTAGAGGGGGAAATAGATGCAAGCAATGCACTGGCGAGGTGATCAGGGCTGGGGTCTGAGGGCATTCTGAGGGTGTGGGCGGGTGATTAAGTGCCCTAGGGGCAGATAGGGGTCTAATCTGATAGGTAGCAGTGACAGGGGGTGATTGATGGGTAATTAGTGGGTGTTTAGGGTAGAGAATAGATGGAAACACTGCGCTTGGGTGGTGATCTGATGTCGGATCTGCGGGCGATCTATTGGTGTGGGTGGGTGATCAGTTTGCCCGCAAGGGGCAGGTTAGGGGCTGATTGTTGGGTGGCAGTGACAGGGGGTGATTGATGGGTGATAGGTGATTGGCAGGTGATTGACAGGTGATCAGTGGGTTATTACAGGGAAGGACAGATGTAATTAATGCACTGGCGAATTGATAAGGGGGGGGGGGGTCTGAGGGCAATCTGAGCGTGTGGGCGGGTGATTGGGTGCCCGCAAGGGGCAGATTAGGGTCTGATCTGATAGGTAACAGTGACAGGTGGTGATAGGGGGTGATTGATGGGTAATTAGTGGGTGTTTAGAGAAGATAACAGATGTAAACGATACATTTGGGAGGTAATCTGACGGCGGGTTTGCGGGCGATCTAATGGTGTGGGTGGGTGATCAGATTGCCCGCAAGGGGCAGGTTAGGGGCTGATTGTTGGGTGGCAGTGACAGGGGGTGATTGATGGGTGATAGGTGATTGGCAGGTGATTGACAGGTGATCAGTGGGTTATTACAGGGAAGAACAGATGTAATTAATGCACTGGTGAATTGATAAGGGGGGGGTCAGAGGGCAATCTGAGCGTGTGGGCGGGTGATTGGGTGCCCGCAAGGGGCAGATTAGGGTCTGATCTGATAGGTAAAAGTGACAGGTGGTGATAGGGGGTGATTGATGGGTGATTGATGGGTAATTAGTGGGTGTTTAGATGAGAGAATAGATGTAAACAATGGATTTGGGAGGTGATCTGATGTCGGATCTGTGGGCGATCTATTGGTGTGGGGGGGTGATCAGATTGCCCGCAAGGGGCAGGTTAGGGGCTGATTGATGGGTGGCAGTGACAGGGGGTGATTGACGGGTGATTGACGGGTGATTGACAGGTGATCAGGGGGATAGATGCATACAGTAAACAGGGGGGGGGGGGGGGGGGGGGGGGTCAGAGGGCAATCTGAGCGTGTGGGCGGGTGATTGGGTGCCCGCAAGGGGCAGATTAGGGTCTGATCTGATAGGTAAAAGTGACAGGTGGTGATAGGGGGTGATTGATGGGTGATTGATGGGTAATTAGTGGGTGTTTAGATGAGAGAATAGATGTAAACAATGGATTTGGGAGGTGATCTGATGTCGGATCTGTGGGCGATCTATTGGTGTGGGGGGGTGATCAGATTGCCCGCAAGGGGCAGGTTAGGGGCTGATTGATGGGTGGCAGTGACAGGGGGTGATTGACGGGTGATTGACGGGTGATTGACAGGTGATCAGGGGGATAGATGCATACAGTAAACAGGGGGGGGGGGGGGGTCTGGGGGGGGGGGGGGGGGGTCTGGGGAGAATCTGAGGGGTGGGGGGTGATCAGGAGGGGGCAGGGAGCAGGGGGGGGGGGGATAAAAAAAAATAGCATTGACAGATAGTGACAGGGAGTGATTGATGGGTGATTAGGGGGGTGATTGGGTGCAAACAGGGGTCTGGGGGGGGGGGTCTGATGGGTGCTGTGGGCGATCTGGGGCAGGGGGGGGAGAAATCAGTGTGCTTGGGTGCAGACTAGGGTGGCTGCAGCCTGCCCTGGTGGTCCCTCGGACACTGGGACCACCAGGGCAGGAGGCAGCCTGTATAATACACTTTGTAAACATTACAAAGTGTATTATACACTTTGTATGCGGCGATCGCGGGGTTAACATCCCGCCGGCGCTTCCGTATAGCCGGCGGGATGTTGCGGCGAGCGAGCGGTGACAGGCGCCGGCGGAGGATCGCGTCACTGATGACGCGATCGCTCCGCCCATGCCCTTAAATGGACCGCCGCCTCTGTGGGTGAGCCGGTCCTTAAGGGCTCCACTTCCCGGCCGCCTCTGTGCGTTAGGCGGTCGGGAAGTGGTTAATCTGTATTTTCCAACAAGTATGAATCTCTTACCCCCCTAAATATAACGTGTATGGTTCAGGAGTTACAGCAATTCATAAGTTTAGCCTTAAAATCTCTCAGAGGGAATGAACTGTCATTTGTTGGTAACTCAGAGGGGGCCGGCATTGCCACACCCCCCAAACCAGCTTCATCAAAAGCACATGGCCAGCAGGCGGGCTTCAGTCCTCCACATTCCATCTGTACAGAGCTGTCTGGTGCTAGCCAGAGGACACATGGCTAGCGGCCATCTTGATCGGCCATCTTGTCTGAATTGAAACAAAGGACATCCTCCATTTTGTTTGGATTTTAAATCTTGCAACTTGAAACCGTTTGCTTGGACTTGATGATTTTCCCACAAAAGGACATATTTCCACAAACCCTAAGTATTTTCTCCCTTTATATTTCATACTGGCTATTACTGTTTTAATAATTGTAGATTTCAATAATTGTCTGTATATATTAATTATTTATATTGCTGTGAATAAAAGACTTCCTCCAAGTCATTCACTGTTCCGCTACCCTGCTTTTCAGCCATACACAGAAACTGATCCCAGGTCTCTGGAGAGACGCTACTATTGGTTGTTTTTGGCTAGACAGAATACAGCGTGTTTTAACCGTTTTTATTCGCAGGATCAGTCAGGCAGTCGGGTCCACGGGCCCCTACCCGTGGTGGTGGCAGTATACCCTGAATCGTGTGTGAGTTGTAATTACCCGTATCTCACAGGCTCCCTTCTGGTTTGTCTGCGGTTTGTCCCAACGGTTCCTGCGCATTGACTGCGACCAGAGTTCGCACGATCCGTGCGCTGGCACCGTTTGGAAGGCCATTTGCGGTCTGACCACCAGGGTTCTTGTGACAGGCATGCTCTTGGAATTTCGAGTTCCTCACAGATACTGATATTTATGTTCTCACCTGTTAACCAGGACATATTTCCCGGGATCTTCTTCCAGTAGTCACCGGCGGCGTTCTTTTCCGTTATGCCGTAACGCCGGGCAATGTCGCCATTGGGACAAAGTGCCCAGACGGTCCTCGTGCTCACAGACAGCTGACAGGCCTGCAGTCCTATAGGTGGGTGGAGAGAGAGCAGAGGATCACATGACTAAGGTCCGGTTCACACTGGATGGATCAGTTTTTGATTGTCTCTGCAGGTCTCTTCTGATTGACTGCTATAAATAGGATTACCTGGCACATGTTCCCAGTCTGTCCCGACGGGCATCTCGTCTGTGATCCCCACCCGGACGTAGACGTTGCACTTGTTGTCCAGAGTCCACAGCATGTTGTCATTCGGGCTGGAGAAGACGCTGACCAAGCTGAACCCTACAGGCTGAAGAGTAAGACGTACGGTGAACAGGTTGTCCTTGTTATTGTTATCACGCATCTATATAGAACTGACATTTTCCACAGATCTTCACAGTGCACCAAACTATTCATGTCACTTCTGCTGGACCTCAGGGCTGGCACTACCAATCAGGCAAAGGGGACAACTCCTCCCCCCCTCCCCAACCACACTGCCATACTCCCCCCATCAGTTCTTCCTCAACAGCTCCTTGGGGCCCTGCACAATTTGTGTAAAGGATTCACCTGTCCATCCTGCTGCATGCATCTCTTTTAGACCCACTGCACATTATTGTGCAATAACATGCACAGGCCATCAGGTCATTGCGATGAGGCTGGCAGCGAGAGGAGGACAGGGAGCACTTAGAGAGCAGGACAGGTGAGTTGTAATCCTTATGCAAATTGTGCAGGGTGTCTGGAGAGCTGCTGGGAAGAGACCTGTGGGGTGTTTGGGATGTTGGTCCAGCAGCAAGGATGGGGGTGAGGGCCAGGATACCTTTGCGCCAGTCAATGCAGCACAAAGCTAAGCAACATTTGATTCCCACTGGCGTCCATCTCTGCTGGTCAATGTAGTACTATGCTTTGTAGCCATTGACTCTAGTCAATGCCCCTATGTTTCAATTTATGCAGTACAAATGTTTTCCAAGATGGTCTGTACTGCATTCGGTTTGGTTCACACATACTGTCCCGTTTCTGCATCAGTTTTACCTGACTGGGTGTGTTTTCACATAAATGTACATTTCCAGTCCACAGAAAACTGAAACAAAACTGACAGGACTGGATCGGAAAGGTACAAATGTACATGAACACATCCATAGAAACACAAACAAAAGTGATGCCAACTGTCAAAAACTGTCAGGACACCTTTTTATGTGTGAACACAGCCTTACTGCACTTATGACCTACTGGCACAGGAGCAATAATAATAATAATAATAATAATAAGACCAGTGACATAACTAAGGGTACACAGTGGCGTAACTAAGGAGCTTGGGGGCCCAGTGCAAGTGTTACATGGGGCCCCAACCACTGTATTGATATGGAGCCCCAAAACCTACCAAAGAAAGCTGCAGTGTCAGAGACGTGTAATCAGAGTAAGGAGACAGTTTGTTAAAGAGACACTTAAGCGAAAAATAAATAAATGATATAATGAATTGGTTGTGTAGTACAGATAATTACTAGAGCATAAGTAGCAAAGAAAATAATCTCATTTTTATCCTCCGTTATTAGAGAATGATGCAATGTTGTAAAAAACAATATATTTGCAGTTTACACAATACATTCAGCATTCTAAATGATTTCACAGAGCAGGCTAATGATCTTTTGAACTTTCCTCTGCAAAAATAAAAATACAGTGACTGACATTTGAGATAATGGACTTTCAAAGTGGCAGAGAGCTCTGTCTTCTGAAGTTTGAGAGCTCAGTGACGCTCTTTTGCATAGATAACTGGAGTTTCTTAACTCCTTCTGTACTGGAAACAATTTTAGACATAGCTCTCTGCTGCTAAGGTTTTATTTCTTAGCTGTACTACACATACAAATAGTTAGATCATAAGTTTATTTTCACTTCAGATTCCCTTTAAGGCTTGCCACTATACAATGCACATATAGGTGTCTCCATTACCAGCATAGCACTAATGCTGAGAAAAGCTAAGATGGATGGAGGAGGGCCCCTCTGGTCCAGGTGTCCCGTTGCGGCCACAACGCCACTGTTAGCCGTAGCCCCTGAACAAGCATGCAGCAGATCAAGTGTGACATTTTTGTAAGATCTGACAGGATTAGCTGCATGCTTGTTTCTGGTGTGATTCAGACACTACTGCAGCCAAATAGACCAACAAGGCTGCCAGGCAACTGGTACTGTTTAACCAAAAATAAATATGGCAGCCTCCATATTCTTCTCACTTCAGTTGTCCTTTAAGGGGCAGGAGAAAGAACAGCATCACAAATACTAATTTGACCAGTCTGCTGGAAGACTGTATATGGGATCTTTTGACACCTGTTTGCGGACGCTTTGCATGTGTGCAGGACGTCCGGCGGTTGTCAGAGGAGGTATTGAGCTGGATGTGGATTCAGACTTTGCATCTTCCTTGGCCTCCTGTCGGATGTCTGATCAGGGAGAATGAGCGGGAGACATGTGCCAGCATACTTTCCACATGAGCTCGTGCATTGTACCTGTGAGCTAATCCAGAGAGCTGCTGCATAGTCTGGAGAACAAGGGGGCTCTATTGTACATTCACACGCTGCTCATTCCACTGGTGCTAAATATAACCAGCTGCTCCATAACCTCACATGGTGCGAGGTATGCCGCTCTCACAAGGTGTCCCCTGCGTCTCACACAATCCAGAGGCACGCCAAACCGCTGTCACATGGTGTCCTCTGCATCTCACACAAGCCAGAGGCACGCCACGCTGCTCTCACACGCTGTCCCCTGCGTCTCACACAAGCCAGAGGCACACCACACCGCTCTCACACGCTGTCCCCTGCGTCTCACACAAGCCAGAGGCACGCCACGCTGCTCTCACACGCTGTCCCCTGCGTCTCACACAATCCAGAGGCACGCCAAACCGCTGTCACATGGTGTCCCCTGCGTCTCACACAAGCCAGAGGCACGCCACGCTGCTCTCACACGGTGTCCCCTGCGTCTCACACAAGCCAGAGGCACGCCACGCTGCTCTCACACGGTGTCCCCTTCGTCTCACACAAGCCAGAGGCACGCCAAACCGCTGTCACATGGAGTCCCCTGCATCTCACACAAGCCAGAGGCACGCCACGCTGCTCTCACACGGTGTCCCCTGCGTCTCACCCAAGCCAGAGGCACACCACACCGCTGTCACACGGTGTCCCCTGCGTCTCACACAAGCCAGAGGCACGCCACACTGCTCTCACACGGTGTCCCCTGCGTCTCACACAAGCCAGAGGCACGCCACGCTGCTCTCACACGGTGTCCCCTGCGTCTCACACAAGCCAGAGGCACGCCACGCTGCTCTCACACGGTGTCCCCTGCGTCTCACACAAGCCAGAGGCACGCCACGCTGCTCTCACACGGTGTCCCCTTCGTCTCACACAAGCCAGAGGCACGCCAAACCGCTGTCACATGGAGTCCCCTGCATCTCACACAAGCCAGAGGCACGCCACGCTGCTCTCACACGGTGTCCCCTGCGTCTCACCCAAGCCAGAGGCACACCACACCGCTGTCACACGGTGTCCCCTGCGTCTCACACAAGCCAGAGGCACGCCAAACCGCTGTCACATGGAGTCCCCTGCATCTCACACAAGCCAGAGGCACGCCACGCTGCTCTCACACGCTGTCCCCTGCGTCTCACACAAGCCAGAGGCACGCCACACCGCTGTCACATGGTGTCCCCTGCGTCTCACACAAGCCAGAGGCACGCCACGCTGCTCTCACACGGTGTCCCCTGCGTCTCACACAAGCCGCAAGTGCATATTAATGTATACAAAAGCTGCTTGAGGATTGCCAAGGTAAATTATTACCATGCAGAAAGGTCTAGTGGACTTGAAGGACAACTGAAGTGAGAGGGAAATGGAGGCTACCATATTTTATCCTATTAAAAACAATACCAGTTGCCTGGCAGCCTTGCTGATCTATATGACTGCAGTAGTGTCTGAATCAAACAGGAAACAAGCATGCAGCTAATCTTGTCAGACCTTAATGTCAGAAACATCGGATTTGCTGCAAGCTGGTTCAGGGTCTATGGCTAAAAGTATTAGAGGCAGAGGATCAGCAGGGCTGCCAGGCAACTGGTATTCCTAAAAGGAAATAGATATAGCAGCCTTCATATCTCTACAATTACAGTTGTCCTTTAAAGTGGACCTCGTGTAAAACTAAAACCCACACTGAGCACAGGCAACAGGTGTGGTTGGGAGGAGCCTCAGTGTGGCCTGAGGGGAACTCTGCTTCTACCTGTGCCACTGATACAATATATACATTATACACATTGCTAAATGCTCATGGCAATGTGTGTAGCATAAACGAACACTAATAATTTCAGAAAGCAGAAGTGACATGTGATCAGGAGCCAATCAGCATGGCTTCTGTCAGCTGTCAGAGCGCACAAGACTGCTGTAAATCTATTTTACCCAGCACCCCAAAAACGCATAGCAGTTATGACTATGGGTGGTCCTTCAGTGGTTAAGATGTACACAGGCGACAAATCAGTGAGGGCGGGGCCGGTTACCTGGATGGGCGGCTCGATCATGATCCACGCTGGCAGCATCATGCTGGGATTGAGCGGCTGGGTTCCGACCCGGAAGTAAACAACCCCACTGGTGTCGCAGGCCCAGATGTTCTGATTACCGCAGGACAGGCTGCACAGCCTCACCGGCCCTGGAGAGACACAAGCAGGATAAAGCAGGCTCCGGATAACAGCACTACAGACACACCTCTACAGTGGGGAAATGCAAAGTATAAATAGTAACTGAAACCTGCATAGTTGGAGAAGTCTGTCCTAGTCAGGGCTGACTGTACATAGACTGGGGCTCTGGGCTAAATTATCAGGGGCCTTAAGCGAAACTCAACTTAGCTTCTGCCAGATAGTAATCATCCACGTCTCGTTTTTGGACATCAATTCTACATTTAAAAAACTGCTCCTGTATGCTCTTGGATGTAGAATGTATAGGTGGCCATTAACCACTTAGTGACATGCAGACGTATTAAAACGTCCTGCTGGAGCCTCTTAACCTCTCTGGCGGTCAATTGATTTGCGACCGCACGGCCGTGGGAGGTTTTTTTAGCCTAATTTTTTTTCATGTAGCTAGCCTATCGCTAGCTACACGATTTCCCCCCTCCCTGCGGCGTCCCTCCCATCCCTCCGATCGCCACCGGCGTGCTTGCCCATAAGGAAATCCCGTTCTGAACGGGATTTCCTTTAGGGCTTCCCCGTCGCCATGGTGACGAACGGAGTGACGTCATCGATGTCCCGATCCACCCCATAGCGCAGCCTGGCGGCGATTGGCCAGGCTGCACAAGGGGTATGTGGGGGGGGGGGGGCCCTGTAACGCGGTGGGTAGCGGCGCATCGGCGGCGATCAGGCGTGTTAAAAATAAAAAAAATAGCCAAATCGGCCCACCAGGGCCTGAGAAATCCTCCGCGGCGGCATACCCCGAGCTCAGCTCGGGATTACCGCCAAGAAGGTTAATGGCTCCAGGACGTTTTGAAACGTCATGCACTGCTGCTGTGCGCGCTCCCGTGCACACTACCGCATGCATTCATGTGCACGTGAAAATAGTGAAAAAACCCACCCAGAAAAAAAAAAAAAAAAAAAAAAACCACAATACACCTTAATTTCCAAATACTACATTGTCACCATACTTTGTACTAGGGACATAATTAAAATCTTGTGATAACCAGGACAAAAATAGGCAGATAAAATGTGTGGGTTTTATGCACAGTAGCAGTGTTTATATTAAAACTATAGGGGATGAAATTGGAGAAATTGTGTATTTTTTCTTGTTTTTCCCTTTAAAATGCATAGAAAATAAAGTAATTACTGAAAACCAATATCAACCTCAAAAAGCCCAATTGGTGGTGAAAAAAACAACATATAGATCATTTCATTGTGATTAGTAGTGATTAATTGGCTATTGGCAAATGAAAAGGATGAGCACTGAAAGGTGAAAATCGCTCGTCCGTTAGGGTAAAAACCAAACAAAAAAACAAAAAAAATTGACATACTCCAAAAACACCACGTTTTAAGGGTATATTCCTACTTCCTCAGGCATGAAACAATGAAGTATTGTTCTGATACATCTTTGTTGTCTCTGGTTTTCAGTTAAATACTCCATTGTTTCATGCCTGAGGAAGCAGGAATATCCCTGTAAAACGTGTTGCAACCCCCTGTTTTTGGAGTATGTCAATATACGTTTTTTGAAAACTGACAGTTTCAGGTCTGCTTTGTGGAGGAGAGTCCACCGCTGCCTCCATAGCAAATTTTAAGTTTTTTTTAACGAGTTTTATCCTGTTGGCGCCTCCGTTCACCGTCTACGATACTTGTGTCCACCCCTGGTGGAGGGGTGATCTACCCCTACTTTCCGATCTACAGAGAGCGACTTCTTAATCCTGGGTGGGGACAGGTCTCATCTCCCCACCTGCCTTTACAGTGGTTGCCTATAGGGTAACGCTGGTGAGTATTACTTTACTTACCTTAATTTTTCACTCTTATCCAGTACATACTACACTATATTGGGCTCTCTGTTTTTTCTTTTGTAATTATATTTATGCTACTACTCAAAATGACTTTTTTAAAGCTATCCCATAGTTTAATTTTTATATTTAAACATTTACAAACTAGGTTGTGTGGTCTCTGCTCAGTACCAGCTGTCAATAGTTCATGTATTTTAGCCCTCTCTGTGCTCAGAAGTTGTATTCTGCCAGGAAAACTTTTATGGCTTTAATTTTCTTATCAGCGAAGTTACTATATTACCGACAAGGTACCCACAAGACCCCCCCTCCACAAATCTTCTCAGGTTTACTTTAAACTTTGGATGATCGGTTCTCAGATTCGAAATGATTCGCAAATGATTGTTCAAGCTCACTAACAAAACTGCTATCGAATTTGATCAGACTATTATGTATAGCGTAAAGATGCACTTTACATTTTTCAGTCAGGGTTATTCTAAGCTCTGGCCTTTACTTTGCGGCTATTCAGGAATAAATTCAAAGCTCTATAAAGGAAGTGTTACAATAGGATTCAGAGGCACAGCAAAGGAATCTTGCAGCCAGCATGCTGTATGCACAATACCTGACAGACACAGATAGAAATCTCACAGGCAGTTGTATGAGCAGCACTGCACAGGATAAACCCGTTCTGCTGTATTGTCCGACATGACTCGCCTGTTGTCTGCTGCCCATTTCTCGGTTGCCAGGCAACCATCACCAGCACCTTTCATTAGGGCTGGGGATATTGACAGAGGCCTACGTGCTGCTCACAAAGTGTGGTTTTTAATATAAAAGGCAGGAATCCACTTCCCTCATGTCGGTTAGTAACCTTGCTGGGGCGACACCCCCAAACAAACAGCCCACGCTGTCCAGTCAGGTCTCATTTCACAGGGAGTGGCTTTACACACAATGGGGGAGACTTTGCTGCAGGCATAACAGCCAAATGCTGCCTGTGGCATTCCTGCATAGGTCAGGGGTTAAAGGGATACTCCGCTTTATACATTCATGAACGAAAGGCTAGAACAGTCCCTCAGCACTTTATTGGGATCACCTGTGCATCTGCTTATTCACACATGCAATCAGTGCAATGCGTACATATTTAATCACCACTAAGGGACGGTTTTACATGGGCTTCTGCAGGATGGCTGGCAGCTGCTTATTTAGACGGTGCTAACACACAATTTTTCAACTTGCATATAGTAGAAGTGCCCACAGCTTATGAATACAGGTTATCCCCAATGAGATGGGGGCTTTAGGCCCTTTCTTAACCTGAATGTGCCCATAAGACAAACCAATGTGCCAACTCTGTCCCTGTCAGGGCTGTGGAGCCGGTACAAAAATCATCTGACTTAAGACTCCTCAGTTTATGAAACCTCCAACACAACACTAACTCCAGGTACCTAAAATTGCTCCGACCCCTTCAACTCCAACTCCACAGCCCTGGTACCTCCTTTGTGCCTCTAGTGTCCCCCGCTGTTCCCCCCCCCTGCCCCCCTCCCCCCCCCACCCCACACACAGTGTCACCTTTGTCCCTCTTTGCCCTCAGTGTACTGAAGTAAAATTACATTTTCCGTTAAAAAAAAAAAAATTAAAAAGATCTTTTCCCACTTGTTCCGACTGAATCAAATTTCACATTTTCAGGCCGTTCGTATTGGAGGGTCTTCTGCAAGTCGGATGTTAGTAAGTCAGGGACTATCTGCACAACAAGGCAAGCTATCACTACACGGAGGTGGTGTATTGGCTAACCAAAACTGGACAGGTGTGCGCATCCATAGTAGGAATGTGCAGCTGACAAATCTGAAGAAGTTGTGTGACATCATCATGGAACAGAATCTCAAAGTAACATTTTTAACAACCTGTGGATTCTCATTCCAGGCCCAGAAAAAACTGGACAGAAACCGTCCTTAATTTTGTTCCCTTAATTTTGTTCCCAGTGTCCAAAAGGAGTGCTTTGTGTAGAGCAGGTTTCTATGGGACACATTTACTAAGATAACGCCTGTAGGGATTGTCAATGAGAGGCTAATAATTCTGAATGGATATAGTTGGAAATGGAGCAATCAGACTGCAGCAGCGGAGGCCAGATAGCCAGTTGCCATGCAGGGACCGGAGAGGGTTCCTTGAAAAAAAACTGAAAAGCTCCCAAGTCAGGAATACTACAGATTCTGTGTGAACACGGAGGACCACAAGGGTATATCAGCTTTGCATCCTAACCTCAGCCACAACGGATTCAGGGAATTCGACATGGAGATTATCTGAGTGAATGCGGATGTCACAGGTTATGGCATGTGCACAGTCAGCCAATCACACCACAGTGGTTCTATAAGTTCTGGCACACACATAGGAATCAGCATTGGCCAGCAGCCTGGACAAAGTGCTGGATGACTGTGGATAACGTTATGTCAGAAGACCCTCTACAATGCTGGTACAGGAATGAGCATACATGGAAAGCCTTGTAAACAGCCACATTTGTACTTTAAAGCAGACCTGAACTTTGACAGGAGAGAAGGAGAACACAGAGAAATTCACCCTGTGTCCATACTGCATTTGTTTAAAGAGAACAGTCTAATTCTTCCTTCACAGCAAGTAATGAGCTAGTGTTATTTGAGCTCCCAGCTGTCTGCCAAGTTGTGAGCCAATATGTAAACACAGGAAGTTAACCATTTCTGTGCTCCCAGCAAACTAAAAGGTTAATACATGCTCTTATAATATATGTCTGGACTATTGTAACATACTACTTTGTGGACTACCAACTTACAGACTGGCCCCACTCCAATCTGTACTGAATTCAGCTGCTGGTCTCATTCATCTCTCTTCTCGCTCCTCCTCTGCTGCTCCTCTCTGTCAAGCTCTTCATTGGCTACCAATTAACCAGAGGATCCAGTTCAAACTCTCAACCCCAACCTACAACCTACTCTCAACCCTAACCTACAAAGCTCTCCACAAATCTCTCACCCCTGTACATCTCACTAGTTTCCAGATACCAACCGCAATCTCAGATCTGCACCTGACCTATTGTCCTCTAGAAATATCTTCTCGGATACACCAATATAAGATTTCACACATGCTTCCCCCTCCTCTGGAATCACCTGCCACAACACATCTGTCACTCTTTAACCTTTCAGATCTTTAAAACGCTCCCTCAAAGCTTACTTTTTCCGGCAAGCATACACTGAAGCGAAATTTTTTTTTACACAGCTAAGAAATAAAGCATTAGGAGCAGAGACAGAAGTCTAATATTTATTTCTAGTACAGGAAGAGTTAAGAAACTCCAGTTATCTATGCAAATAGCCATTGAGCTCTGTGACTTTGAAAGTGGTGGAGAGCTCTGACTTCTGATTAGGTTATCTCAGCTGTATTGTGTTTTTCTTTTGCAGAAAACAGTACAGGACAGGTCAAAAGTTCACTGCCTGTTCTGCAAAAACTTTTACAATGCTGATTAATGTGTAAACTGCAAGTATTAGAGAATGATGCAATGTTATAAAAAAAAAGATGTATAACTGAAAATAAAAATATGAGAATATTTTCTTTGCTACTAATGTTCTAGTAATTAACCGTACTACACAACCAATTCATCAGATCATATTTTTTTCGCTTCAGTGTCTCTTTAAGCCTTTCCCCCTTTGACCTCTGACCAAGTTGTACTTTGAACTCATCACCAGAAGTGCTGTTGCTGGATCTAGTTCGGCACTGCGTCAACCTATGTGAATCAAAGCATCGTATTGTGGATACGTGGATTGATCCCCTCCAGCATCACACTGCACCTCATAATTATGCAATTGCCGGGGCAGAGCTAAAGTGCAGGCAGAAGTTTAGGCCCCTCACCCTGCTGCAGGCACCTCCTGGGGAAGTATAAAAGAGCACATTATAATAGGGAGTACTGTAACAAGAAGCATTAATTAGGGGGTTCAGGAGACAGTATAATGAGTGGCAGTGTAATTGGAGGTAGTGCAATAAACACCCACACATACTTTTAAAGGCCATGCGTTATCCAAAATAAATGCTGGGTTTCCTCAAGATCAAAAAATTGTTTGCAGGGTTCCTCCAGGGTAGAAAGGTTGAGAAATGCAGAGCTACAGAAACAAAAATGCAAACCATTTCTATGCTCCATGCTCATCACTGTGCCTCGGTCGCCACCTTCAGTTCGGTTTTCTACTGGAATTCCTGGGAATGACTGCTGGCCTGATCACCTGGTCAATCTAAAGCAGTTGGCTGAAAGTGTAATGGTTAAGGGCTCTGCCTCTGACACAGGAGACCAGGGTTCGAATCTCGGCTCTGCCTGTTCAGTAAGCCAGCACTAATTCAGTAGGAGACCTTTGGCAAGTCTCCCTTACACGGCTACTGCCAACAAAGCGCGCCCTAGTGGCTGCTGCTCTGCTCTGGCGCTGTGAGTCCGCAAGGAGAAAAGCGCAATATAAATGTTATTTGTCTTGTCTTGTCTAAAGGTCGCCACGAATGGTCCAATTGTTAGCGAAAATCGTTTGAGCGAACAGAAATTCTGATCGGAAGAGAAGTATTGTAATACATCGTTCACTACACCATCAACGAACTAATCTTTGCTTCCTATCACAACCAACAGGAAAATCCAAATTTTGGTTCGATGAAAATTCATTCGGGCGACATTTTTTTCACTCATTCATAATCGATTGTGTCCACCAATGCAGATTTACAACCAGTCCGATCAGATTTTTCGCTAGAAATTGGACTGTTAGTGGCCACCTTTAGGGCTGATTCACACTACAAGAGCTTTTTAGAGATTTTAAAAGCTCTTGCTAATGCTAAGGGGGATTTTTACAAAATCACATCTCTCCAACACACATTTAGGGTAACATTAGCAAGAGCTTTTAAAATCACAAAGTGCTTAGAAAAGCGCTTGTAATTTGAACAAGCCCTTAATTGACATACCAACCTGCTAACTGCAGACAGGATAGAAAGCTCCATTGTAGTTTCAAGCACATTTTCCCAGTAAGTAAAGGTATTCTGGCCACCACAGCTTCTATTCACTTATTTTGATCGCTATTAAGATTTGCCACGCTTAATTTAAGGTAGCCATACATCTAGCAATGATGGGCAGATTTTACCAAGAGACAAATCACTCTAATCGATTCGATTAGAGAGAGATCTGTTGGCGGTCCATACACCGCTGGCTGATTCCCGATCAGTTTCATGCTGAAATTGTTCCAGAATCAGCCACTGTGCCTCCTAATGTCAAATTCCCCCCACGCCCCACGTGGTATCCACATGCCCCGTGTGGTTGCCGTCGAATACGTGGCCAAGTGTGACATCACATACACTCCCACGTTACTCCAGCAACCACGTGAGGCGCAAGTAGGTTGCAGATAGAGCCCGAAGAATGAGACAGGCAGGTAAAGTATAGTAAAAAAGACAGGAAACCACAATCGAGAGCCCCCAATAGTGTATTATTGATGATAAAGGAATGCCAAGGTAGCAGCAAATAGAAATATACTCACAAGTATGGGATGGCAGGTTCAGGAAACCACTTAAAGCACTTATGGGGATATTAGGCCTGTCCCCACTCAGGCTAAGAAGTCGCCCTCTGTAGAAGGAAAGAAGGGGTTTTCACCCATCCACCAGATGGATAACAATAATTCCAATGGAAACAGAGGTGCCAGCAGAGTAAAAATTGATCATAGGCAAAAAGAGGTAAAGTTGGTGGGCAAGAATGGACTCAACCCCCCCAAAACCAAAAACACAACCACTATGTATGGTTTAAACAAGATTTAATTTGTACTCCAGAACAAATGCAACGAGTTTTGCTGGTCTCTAGCCCGCTTCCTCCGGCAATAACACAGATAGGAGTAACTCAAGAAATTGTGTAGCCAAGTACAGCGCCTCTGTGACTTGGCTTCACAATTTCTGAATTACTCCTGTCTGTATTATTGCCTGAGGCAGCGGGCTATAGACCCACGAAACGCGTTGCACTTGTTCTGGAGTACAAATTAAAGAGAACCCGAGGTGGGTTTGAAGATTATTATCTGCATACAGAGGCTGGATCTGCCTATACAGCCCAGCCTCTGTTGCTATCCCAAACCCCCCTAAGGTCCCCCTGCACTCTGCAATCCCTCAAATCACAGCCACGCTGCTGACAAACAGCTTGTCAGAGTGGCTGTGCTTATCTCTATAGTGCCAGTCTGCTGCTCTCCCCGCCTCCTGCAGAACTCCAGTCCCCGCCTGCATCCCTTCCCTCCCTGCTGATTGGAGGGAAGGGACGGGGGCAGGGACCGGAGCTATGCAGGAGGCGGGGGAGCATCTGAGACTGACACTACAGATGTAAACACAGCCTCACAGCACGGCTGTGATTTATGGGTGATTGCAGAGTGCAGGGGGACCTTAGTGGGGTTTGGGATAGCAACAGAGGCTGGGCTGTATATGCAGATCCAGCCTCTGTATGCAGATAACATTCTTTAAACACACTTCGGGTTCTCTTTAAATAGTTTAAATCATACATAGTGGTTGTGTTTGGTTATGGGGAGGCAAGTCCATCCTTGCCCCCTAACTTTTATCTCTTTTTACCTATGATCAATTTTTACTCTGCTGGCGCCTCTGTTTCCATTGCCGGTAAAGTATAGTGCACATTTGACATTCGGGGCAGCGTCGGGGGTTTTATTGCATTTTTCGCTCGTCCCAATATCGCTTGCCATTATTGGCATGCACCCAATCGACAACAACGGCCTGACATCTTGCAGCTTGTCCGATCAATACATGTGACCAATTGCGTTGCGAAATAGGCTGCATCGTTGATCGGGCATGCTCTCGATAATGATGGAATTGGATGGTCGATCGGCTGCCAAGTCCAGAGATGTATGGCCACCTTTAGGGTTTAGTGGAGTTTCAGTCCATTGCTTCCCCTGGGAGCCCACAGAGATCTCCCTTCCTTAGTTTTTAGCGCAGCTTGTGTCTCCTCTGGGTGGGCTGACACGCCAATAATATTCAATAACTGTTTGTCAACATGAGACGCTATAAATAGATTTAAAGTAGTAAACCACATGCAAGCCTCCCCGGAGGAGGCATATTTCAGTCCCTTAAACACGCTGTCCTCAAAAATGACATTCCAGTGACCGACCTCGGGTTACAAAGCCACCCGAGTCCTGCGCGCCTGGCTGCGACGTGTGACTCGGAGCTAAGATATCGCTGACTGTCACATGAGTCCCCAGCTGTTGATATGCGTCGGACAAGCGTCACCGGCCTCCTGGTTATCAAATGTCACTCGCAGAGCACGCCGGCCGTCCCGCGTCCCCAAACAGGCACAGCGTGGGAAACGTTCTGTCGTGATGAGCAGGAGGGGGTAAGAAGCAGGGATCTGTGTGTGAAGTAGTGACAGCTATGTGCGTTTTTCAGCTACAGAGAGAGTGAAGCTGTGGCAGGGACAGCAGCCTCTGACGCTGCAGCCAGTAAGTGGAGAAGGAAGGCTAAGTTTAGCCGCCTGATACCGATAGTGTAACCTTACACAAATGTCATTCTGCAGATATAGCCTGCTGACGGCACAGAGCAAATATTGGGTTTACACAACAGACGAAAAAGTGGCTCATCAGCGTTCTGCACCTACAAACTATCTGCGGCAGACGCACAACAAGACCAAGATTATTTCACAACAAACAAACTCTGTATGGATCCATCACTCTTTTAGGGTGAAGACACCCCCCCCCCCCAAAAAAAAAATTGCCTCTTTAAAAGAAACAGAGGTGTGTGAGACCTATGGAAGCTGCCATATTTATTTCCTTTTACACCATACCAGTTGCCTAAATCACACGCCCAAAACAAGCATGCAGCTAATCTTGTCAGATTTATCAAAGTCATCTGATCAGCAGGCTTGTTCAGGGTCTGTGGCTTAAAGGATACCCAAAGTGACATGATGCGATAGACATGGGTATGTACAGTGCCTAGCACACAAATAACTATACTGTGTTATTTTTCCATCTCTGCCTGAAAGAGTTAAATATCCGGTATGAAAGTGGCCGACTCAGTCCTGACTCAGACAGGAAGTGACTACAGTGTGACCCTCACTGATAAGAAATTCCCCTTTTTATCTCCTTCTTGCTCTCATAAGCCATTTTCTGCTAGGAAAGTGTTTTATAGCTGGAATTTCTTATCAGTGAGGGTCACACTGTAGTCACTTCCTGTCTGAGTCAGGACTGAGTCGGCCACTTTCATACCGGATATTTAACTCTTTCAGGCAGAGAAAGGAAAAAAAAAGGAACACAGCATAGTTATTTGTGTGCCTGGCACTGTACATGCACATGTCTATCTCATCATGTCACTTCGGGTATGAAGTGAGAAGCAGAGAGGAGCTCCAGATGAATTCCGAATGGGTTTCATTCAGAATTCATCCAGACAATTAGTTACGGTGACCATACGTCCCGCCTTACCCGGGACAGGTCCCGGATTCGGGGTCCCCTGTCCCAGTCTGTGCTAGGTCCCGGGAAACGTCCTGCTTTTAGCTGCGTCCCGGACTCTGGCCACCGTACTATTGCATGAACTGGCCGTGCCAGTTCATAGCCTGCAGCCCCGCTCCAGCCTGCATAGTCTTCTGGGAGGCAGAGCAGGGCTACGGGAAGATGGCGTCCGAAGCCCTGTACTGGAGACTGTTTGTGTCTCCTGTACAGTGCTTCAGGCGCCATCTTCCTGTAGCCCTGCTATTCCATTGAGCACGGGAGATTGCAGGAGGATCGTCCGGGGAGCTGCGCGCCAGAGGCCGGCCGGGAGAGGGGACTTCCGTCAGGTAAGTACATTTTTTTTTTTTTTTGCTGAATGCCCAAATTGCGTTTATTTTCTGCTAAAATGTGGCCCAAATTGCGTTTGTTTTTTGCTGAAATGTGGCCCAAATTGTGTGCATTTTTGCTGAAATGTGGCCCAAATTGCATGTATTTTTTGCTGAAATGTTGCCCACATTGCGTTTATTTTCTGGTGTCTGGGGTAACTGTTGCTGCATTTATTATTTAATGGTCATAGTTGGCTATATTTGCTGCTTTGGGGTTAAGCTCGGCCCATACAATGTCATGGCCATGCCCATTTTTCGACGCAGGAACGCCACCCAATACCCCCCACACCCATTTTTCGGGGAACACCCCCAAGTCCCAGGTTGGACCCAGAAAAATTTGGTCACTGTAAATTAGTGCAGCTGAGCGGATGGGTGAGGGAGGGTCAACTTAGCTAGGCTGCAGACTTCTGTAATTCGTCCCACGCTGTGTTCCAAGTCACGTCATGTGACTACCACGCTTCCTCCTTTAACCCGGAAGGAGGAAGCAGTGTTGGTAGTCATGTGACTGCAAATTGGAACGCAATGTGGGACGGATTAAAGAAGACTGCAAGCCTGGGTAAGTTAACCCTCCCTCACCCGCCCACTCAGCTGCACTAATTATCTGGATGAATTCTGAATGAAACCCATTCCCAAAATATCCGGAGCTCATCTCTGATGAGAAGTATAATATTATCATTATTAATAATATTTAACATTAACATTATTAATAATATTTATATGGTGCCAACATATAAAGCACTGGCTGAGTGTAAATGACCTTGGGGTGATGTCAAATTGTGGAGAATTGCTGGTAAATTCTATTCAATTGCTTTACCCTTAAACCATGACCCTTTAACCAGCTACCCCATCATGGGAAGAGCAACTACGTCCCCAAAAATTGAGCTCTTAGGGACGTAGATCCTCGTCCCTGTCCGTTTGTGGATGCGTGCGCCTTCTTCTCCCCGCAGTAGTGCACAGATTAGTGAATGGGATCATATCCATATGTTCCTAAACCCAAGTGTTTAAAGTTCAAATTATTGCTGTGGCTACAAGCATTAGTAATCATTCCATTGTAAATGACAGTAACTAATTTCCGGCTGGCTGGAATGCAGCTTTAGCTGCACTCTAACCAGAAACGAACATTTGTGGGGACATCTAGTGACCAAAAATGATTACAACAAAAAAAATAAAACAAAAATGAAATATACATTTCCTAGCCTTATAACAAACCCATTAATTATGCTCCCTCCCTAAAGTCACTAAAGTGATCGAATTTAAAAAAAACAATACATAATGTTAGGTTAGGGACTTGGCTTTTAAAATATGTAAGCTATTTTTAAAATAAAGTCCCTAAAAGCTGAGGATGGAGAATTCTATTGATCACAGTGGACAAATGGGACACAGGAGGTGAGAAATGGATTGAGGAGTAGACCACACAGGAGGTAAGTATGACCTGTGTATGGTTATTCTGACTATTTTCAGTTCAGGTTCTCTTTAAAGCAAACCTGAAATAAAAATAAACTTATGATATAATGAATTGTATGAGTAGTACAGCTAAGAAATAGAACATTAGTAGCAAAGAAGAGAGTCTTCTATTGTTTTCCAGTACAGGAAGAGTTAAAAAACATCATTTGTTATCTATGAGATGCTCTATTTGCTTTTGGAAAGGTTAGTAGTTTTGGGTGGATTCCCAGGCCTGCCATTGGTCAGACTTACCCAGCTGAGAGAGGTCCAGCTTGGTCCAGTGCATGCCGGTTGGGCAGGACTTGGACAGCGTCCTGATGAGTACGGATCCATAGCCATCCAGAGCCCACACGGCATCCGTGCAGGCCGACATGTGCACCATCTCTGCGTCCGGCGGCAGCTGCACAGTGGAGGGACGGTAGGGAGACGCCAGGTCGCTCAGACAGAACAGATCTTTCCGGCTCTGAGAAATCCACAGGACGTTCCCTTAGGGGGTGAAGAAGAAAACAAGGGTGAAGATTCCATTATGGCCCAGAGTTCACTGCTGCACTCTGAGACTTTAAGAGAAACTCCGACCAAGAATTGAACTTTATCCCAATAAGTAGCCGATACCCCCTTTTACATGAGAAATCTATTCCTTTTCACAAACCAGCCCATCAGGGGGCGCTGTATGGCTGATATTGTGGCGAAACCCCTTCCACAAGAAACTGAGGACCGTGGTACTCCTGGCAGTTTCCTGTCTGTGAACCTTGTTGCATTGTGGGAAATAGCTGTTTCCAACTGCCAAAAAAAAGCATGCAGCAGCTACATCACCTGCAACAGTAAAAATGTCACCATGTAATAAGTGTCAGAATGTAAATCAGGGATTTAAGAGTTTTTTTTTTTTACAATGGGCAAACACTGACAATCATTTATAGATAATTATAGTAAAAATTATGAAGCACTTTTTTTTCTACATTATTTTCACTGGAGTTCCTCTTTAAAGTGGAGTTGAACTCAGAACTTCCGCACTGCTGTAAAAGATAAGCAACAGCATAACCTTTAAAGAAAAGCATTTTTTGTTACAGTTGATATAAATCCTGCAATAAATCTGCAGTGTGTCTACTTCTTGCTTTCATGGAAGCAGACATATTGTTAACCTCCTGTGTTTACAAATCAGCTGCTCTGCTGAAGCAGAGAAGATTTCTGAGCTGACAACTAAGATCAAATTACAGCTTGTGATTAGACACAGATAAGGGGGAATTAGACAGGCTAAACTCTCTAAATACACACATGATGCATTCCTCTATGCTGTCCTCCTGTCCAAGAGTTCAGGGCCACTTTAAGGTGCCCATACACTTGTCAATTGTCCCCAGCTGATTAAATTATGGTCAAATCTGCCCTGAGATCCAGCAAAACTATTGATTCAATTTTAAAAACCAGTGCAGGCATACTGTAGATCAGATGTAAAGTGCACCCAAACACTAAACATTGAAGGCTAACCAGCCGTTGCCAACCCAGATTTTGCAACAAACGCTGGTTATTTATTGCACAACTTTTGATCACTCTGGACAGAAAGATCTTGCTGAAAAGGGAGGCAGATGAGAGGGACGGTAGATTTCGGGGAGACTGACAGGAGTCGTTCCCCCCCCCCCCCCCCCCACACCACTCTCTCAATTTAAAATGTGCTTCGCACTATTTCAAAGGGGTTCTTGTGGTTTTTATGATTTTGCAGATGTCCTTTAGTTTTGCAAACAATTGAAAAACTCTGCATTTACACTATAAATCGCAATAAGTTTTGCGTGGGTGATTTTACCGTGATAAGCGCAATAATATCACTGCTCACACTTCCACGATTCAAAGCGATCGCTGTCAGTGCTTAATAAAGCATTGTACCAAGATTGCTCCAGAATCAGGGCAAAACACTGCAGGTAACCCATTTAGCAATTACCGCTAATCGCAAATTGCCCACGATTAGTGCCAATCGCCGCAGTGAGATCATGGCCATATACTTTCTATTGCAGCGCTAGCGCCTCGGCAATTAGTGGGAATCACCCACTAATCGCTCAAGTGCGAACGGGCCCTTGGGGAACGTGCATACATCCAATTTTGATTCACCGATTGTTCGCTAATTTTTCCCCGATTGTAGAGCCCTCATACTACGCAGAGGTGGTAAAATTGCCCAATCAAATTGCACTTACCAGTTGAAATTGCACGTGCGTTCCAGGCATAAGGCCCATACATGTTTTTTCTTGAATACTCTCCCAGGTGATATTTTAACACCTGGTCAATAAAATGATTTTCATCCACCAGTAAGCAAGAAATTGCTCAACAGAATTTTGATACTACAGCACTTTTTAATTCACCTAGTTTTGATTACTTTATCAATTTTAAATTACTAAAAAAAAAAAAAAAAAAAAAAAAAAAAAAAGTTTAAATAAGGGCCTAGATGCAGATCATGTGCCAATTTTCAGTTTTTGCTTAGATTTAGTTGCTTCAGTTCTAAAAAGGGATTACAGTTCTAGGAGTTCCTAATAATAATTTCAAGTTGATGCAATGTTTAGGCTTCCCCTATGCAATCTATGTAGTTTGA